>NC_137037.1:10099269-10174269 GCF_032717465.1 Coenobita brevimanus | reverse complement strand
GACGGTTGACTGAAGAGTCACGTAGGTACACGTCAACATAATATACAGTACATAAAATGCACGTAGTACACGTATACAGTAGCACACGAAAAAAAAAAAACACGATGCACGTTCCACGTATTGTCACAACACACGAAATAATAAAAGTACATGTAGAATACATATCAAAAGATTCTGTACGGATAATGCACGTAAGAATATGCGTAAAAACACAAGACGTGTGATAATAAACACACGAAAGGTAAACGTCATACACATATGAACAGTAGCATACGATGGTATAAAAGTAGGATAGTATAATGGTAGGCTACCTTGGTATGAAGAGCTCACTATTATTTTGTTAATAATACTTTTTTTTCTATGTAGGCATAATACACAAGTAACACAATGCACTCATATGAACAGGAAGTATAATAATACATATGCAAGATATGCCTAAACAACGATAAACAACTAATATCAACACAGTATGAAAAAACCGTGAATTTGTGAGTCATCACTTCTTACGCAAACTCATTCTCAATGATTAACCCGTCCTGATACTCTTACCTACTTTAGTGGTTCCCTCTTACACCGACAGTTCATTTATTTCTACGGCAGAGAGGAACAAACTCCCAGCAAATTACATGAAAACATTCATTAAGCATACCATACCTCACATAAGACTGATTTAGAAGTTGGTTCCCACCCCAGACGATTGACTTTATTCCTCCATAATTTCCTTCTTTCTGGGTCAGATGGAAATGTGAACATTTTAACCCGCCCCGTCCCGACGACGTATGGGTACGTCACCACGATTTGCATTTGCCAGTCCCGGCGACGTACCAGTACGTCGTGCAATTGCAAGGTACCTAATTTGCACAGTTTTCAATTTTCGCACGTGATTTTTCGTATGTATACACGGGACACCTTCCTCTATTCCTGTACAAGATACCAAGCAGGGACAATGCCTTACACTGCATAACCTCCCCCCTCCCCCCCTCACGCCATTGTCTTGGCAAAGGACCTGTTACCAGTGACCTGGCTAGTAAAGTTATTCAGGGTCAGAGTGATTCCCCAATCGATGACAATGTGGAGGACAATGTTTATATAGCATTAGAAGAAGAAACAGCCAGAAATAATGATCAGGTAGTGTGGCAAAAATAGGTCAGGTATGGTGATTAGTTAGTGAGTGAAACAATGCTTATAATGCCTTTATTACTGCTTGAAAACCAATATACTGTCATACTACATATACATTCGTACCAAGTAAATAAATAAATACCGTTTATGAGTGGATAAAATAGTTACCCTCCCATAGAACTCGTTTTCTTTGGTGCCAGCATGTTAGAAAACCCACTCAGGTAAGGAGGAACTCCTACCTGGATTGGGCACTTTAAACCTCAGGAGAGCGATTTCTCTATGAATTTTCGATGTTTCTCACCAAAAGCGAAGGTTTTAGCCAAAAAAAAAAAAAATCGAAAATACCTCGGGACTGGGGGATGTCAGAGGTGCGGAAAACCTCGGGACGTGACGGGTTAAAGCCTTTCTCCAGTCAATTGGCACACCCATAGGCAGAACAGCCCGGCATCACGCCCACTGTCAGCAACAAAAACATGAACTAACGCTAACGGAATGCCTGTGCCTGAGTCTCAGTCAGGCGGCGCGCGAATTTGGCAGGAAAATGGCGGCCATCAGATGAGCGTCCGGTACCCCCTACGTCGCTACTCTCCCGGTATATAGGTACTCTACTTCTACCCTTCACACAGGTCGGATCTGCAGTATACCTACCCGCCTGTCATATAAAACCTGTACAATTATTCAGTAAACCTACAGCGAGATGCCAGGTTTGTCATCACCCCCAGGAGATGAGTGAGATCAGCTGATACAAGTTTCATGTAGGGGGAGAGGCTGTCTGTAATATGCCTGGATCCTAACACATTACACAGGTACATTAAGTTTACCGTATACTGTACACTCATTTCAGTTTCATTTGTGCATCCGGCATAGTGTATTTTGTTTCATTCTGTGCTGCAGAAAAACAGAATTTGCGCTAGAATGAACAATGAAAGAGAAACTGTGGGTGACGATGGCTGCAATAACGGTTCGGTGAATTAAAGTGGGGAGGGCTTATTATAAATTATCAGAACCTACTGTGCTTGAAATATGGTATTAGTGCTGGAAAGAAATATGGTCTGAAAGGAATTGTTCATTTGTTGCAGTGTTGCGTAAAGGACATCAGCCTATCTACGTATGTCTGTCTGTCTGTTACCTAGCTATCCACAGGTATTTCCCTTCCTCTTGCCTCCATCGATTGTATTATCATAGCTAACTTCATGCTCAAATTTTCACACACGTTTTCCATTCTTTCCTTTACTGAATTCGCCCACAAGCTGCATACATTCTCTCTCTCTCTCTCTCTCTCTCTCTCATAATATTTCTGGGAAGCAATAAAGCGAGCCTAGTAGGTGTTGTTACCCCTGTATGGCCAGTGACCCTGGACAAGATAAAGAGAACTGCGGTTTATACAGGAAACATCATTATATACATTGTATTATCCATGCCTTTCCTCCTGTTTCTTCTTTCCTTCATGTATTTACATCCCGTTATTTTATTTGTCTCTTTAGTTTTTATCTTTCGCTTAGATTTCTGATTTTGTTCTTTATCTTTCGTTTCTCCCTTCTTCTCCTCCTCCTCCTCCTCTCATCATCTTCTTCTTCTTCTTCTTCACTATCATCATCATCATCATCATCTTCTTTTTCTTCTTCTTCAGCTTCTTCTTCTTCTTCTTCTTTTCACTTTTACAGTTCTTTTCCTTCTTCTTTTACCACTATCCCACCCCCTCCGCAGCTTGTGCCAGTAGTAGGCTAAGGAGGAGGAGGAGGAGGTGGATCAACCGATAGCCCTAGCAACCATAACAAAAAGCAATTATAGGGCTAACTGTGGTTATATAACGCAGAATTCTCTAGAACTAACCATAGTATCATTTACCTGTGCTATGAGGATGTAGCTTTATAGAATATTCTGCCCGTGCATAGGGACCGCCCAGTTTTTTCTGTGCTGATTAATTTATTTCTTGTTTTCTTTCTTCCCTTTCTTTCTCTTCATCTCTCCTGTATTTTCTTTTTCTTTCATATTTTCTTTCCTCTTGCGTCCTCTCCACAAATTCCCATCGTTTTTCCAATAGCCAGTAACCCTGTGGAAAGCAAGAGGGCTTTTGCATCTCCTCCACTTACTCCCGTCCTTTTATTCAGCCTTTTACTTCCTTTTATTTTTTGATTTCTGATTATTTTTTCCTTCCTCTGTTGTTTGATTTCTTTGTTCCATTTTCTTCGCTATTTTCATTCCATTCTTTTCTCTTTCACTTATTTCCTTCTAATCTTACTCTGTTGTCATCTTTTTTTCCTTATTATTCACATCCTACTCTCTCTCTCTCTCTCTCTCTCTCTCTCTCGTCAAAGTTGCTCAACCCCTAAGTTTTATTCTCGCCAACACTTTCCTCCTCTTGGTATGATCTCAATTTCCGTCTCTTTCCTACCTCTCGTTGTTTATTTCTGTCTCACTGCCACCTCTCTTTGTTTATTCCCTAATGTTCATTCTCTCCATAATTTCATTTTCCGTCCAGCCGATTTTTAAGTCTCCACGCTATGCTGTAAACCTTATGTATTTACTCAATTGCCTTATTTCTTTCTTCTCTCTTCCAAACACTTATGACTGTGATATCATTTTCTTTTTTCATTACCCATTCCCTGCAGACTTGCCACAATTGCTCCTTGGCCAAATACTTCCAGAAGCCTTTTTCTTTTTTTTATTGATCTTTGGTTATTGTTTATTGGATCTTACCATCTCACCAGGCATATGATTTTGGGATCCCACGTTAGTAAATGTTCATTAATCATGCTGGAAGTTTACACACAGGTATGTCATTGTACTGTAGCTGTGTGGACACCATCCTGCAATTTACACACAGGTATGTCATTGTACTGTAGCTGTGTGGACACCATCCTGCATTTCCTTGGCAGTGTTGGCAATCTCAAATTTCTTCCTCTTTTCCCTTTTCCTTTCCTCTTCACTTCTCTTCACTGATATTACGCTCTTTCTCTGCTGCCTTTCTCCCTCTCGCCTTTTCTGTACTTTCCTCCTCCCTTCTCCTTTCCTTCCCTTCGTGCCTTTCCCCCTCCTTGGTCTAAATATTGTTTCCTGTCTTCCACGCTCCTTCAACCGCATAATTCAGTTAGTCGTTTGCCTGCTTTGATCTGCATTAGCTTTGTGCTTCCCATCCCATTCTTCTTCGCCCTTTTTCATTCTCCAATGCAGTTCTTTCCTCTAATTTTTCATCTTGTACAATACAGCTGCATCCTTCGCCTTCTTCTCTCTCTCATCTTTAGTTTCCTTTTCATTTTATTTTCATTCCTTTTCTCTCTACATCCTGCCCTCCCGTCTCTCTCTCTCTCTCTCTCTCTCTCTGTCAGTATCCCTCCAGTATTCTCTCCACAAATGTTACTCTCCCTCCTCCTTCCATTGTTTGTATGCTAATGGAATCGTGCTTTATTTTTCCCTCACTTTCTTCTTCATTTCCTTTCATGATTTGGCCCCAAAGCTGCTTAAATTCTCTCTCTCTCTCTCTCTCTCTCTCTCTCTCTCTCGTCTGGGATTTACCGTATTTTCCTCCTGCCTTTTTCCATTCCCTTTATGCTTTTCGTTTCCTTGGTCTAAATACTTTGTTTCCTTTCCTCGTCTTCGTTCAGCAACTGTATTCATTGTATCCCTTGCTTGCTTTAATTTGCATAAGGTCTGTTCTTCCCGTCCCATTATTTCTCCCTATCAGTTTTTTTCTCAGGCACAATCCTTATCATTTTTGATGGTTTTCCTTTCTTTTTCTTTCCTTCCTTCCTCCTGTCTCTTCTCTAGTTCCTTTTTCGTTTTCTTCTAATCCCACCTTCTCTCTCTCTCTCTCTCTCTCTCTCTCTCTCTCTCTCTCACACACACACACACACACACACACACACACACACACACACACACACACACACACACACAGTTTTGCAACACCATCTGTGTTTATGTATCAGCTTGTTCAAGGCCTTCTTCCCGGTAGTTCTCAGACCTTTTTAGCTCAGTTGTATTCTTGCACCAATACTGGTTGTGTTTGTCTGTCAGTAGTAGTTTACATGAAGGAAAAATTTTAATACTGCCATTTCCCTGTTACTGTATTCTGAAGGTCAATTCTGGATCATATGTAGCTCTTAGGAAGGCAGAATGAACGTGTGAAATGTAAAGGATGAAGTAACAATTTGAACATAAAATTTAAAAGCTCTAATAAGCAAAAATACAGAAATATTCTTGGAAGCAAATCGGTGCACAATTGGGGTGTGAAAATCCGTAGGTAAATCACGCAAGGATTAAAAACAAAGAAAGAAAGAGAAAAATGCATAATATTATTCCATATAGGTGAAATATTAGGTACGACGCCAGGAAGATGGTAATAAAGTAAGTGAATATCGGAGAAGCCCCTGTGATGACTACAACATTGTGCAGGGTTGGCGTGTGATGATTAATGCAGTTGTACGAGGATGTTGATGACAGTGACAACACACCGTAGTACTGTGAGGAGGCACATGACACCCACACCATCACAACACAACACAACACACCGTAGTACTGTGAGGAGGCACATGATACCCACACCATCACAACACAACACAACACAACACACCGTAGTACTGTGAGGAGGCACATGACACCCACACCATCACAACACAACACAACACACCGTAGTACTGTGAGGAGGCACATGACACCCACACCATCACAACACAACACAACACACCGTAGTACTGTGAGGAGGCACATGACACCCACACCATCACAACACAACACAACACACCGTAGTACTGTGAGGAGGCACATGACACCCACACCATCACAACACAGCACAACACAACACACCGTAGTACTGTGAGGAGGCACATGACACCCACACCATCACAACACAACACAACACACCGTAGTACTGTGAGGAGGCACATGACACCCACACCGTCACAACACAACACACGGTATTACTGTGAGGATGTGAGGAGGCACATGACACCCACACAGTCACAGCACAACACAACATACGGTATTACTGTGAGGAGGCACATGACACCCACACCATTACAACACAACACAATACACGGTATTACTGTGAGGAGGCACACAACACAACACAACACAACACGATATTACTATGAGGAGGCACATGACACCCACACCATCACAACACAACACAACACAACACAACACACGGTATTACTGTGCGGAGGAACATGACACCCACAACACAACACAACACACGGTATTACTGTGAGGAGGCACATGACACCCTCATCATTACAACACAACACAACACAGCAGAATACAACACATCACAGCACAACACAATACACTTCAGGTTGTGAATGTGTCTGTCGGTTTGCGTCCAACACACAAGTAGGACCAACAACAACACAGCAAACAAGAACAAACCAACAATATTAATACCAACAAGACCTGCAACAGCCAGAGAGAGAGAGAGAGAGAGAGAGAGAGAGAGAGAGAGAGAGAGAGAGAGAGAGGGGAGGGGGGATGAGTCAACCAGCACACTGTAGAGTCAGCAGTCAGATGTGTAACACTAGTCACAAGTTGACAGTCCACCTACACACTGCCACAGTGATATTGTGGATGGGCTGAGGTAGCATCCACCTACACACTGCCACAGTGATGTTGTGGATGGGCTGAGGTAGCATCCACCTACACACTGCCACAGTGATGTTGTGGATGGGCTGAGGTAGCATCCACCTACACACTGCCACAGTGATGTTGTGGATGGGCTGAGGTAGCATCCACCTACACACTGCCACAGTGATATTGTGGATGGGCTGAGGTAGGATCCACCTACACACTGCCACAGTGATGTTGTGGATGGGCTGAGGTAGCATCCACCTACACACTGCCACAGTGATATTGTGGATGGGCTGAGGTAGGATCCACCTACACACTGCCACAGTGATATTGTGGATGGGCTGAGGTAGCATCCACCTACACACTGCCACAGTGATATTGTGGATGGGCTGAGGTAGAATCTGCAAACAAGGAAAGACAAAGCGACAGAGTGGGAGAACTATCACCAGCATGTATCACCAGCATGCCCATTGGCTGTACCATGATGGTTGGATGTATCACCAGCATCCCCATTGGCTGTACCATGATGGTTGGATGTATCACCAGCATGCCCATTGGCTGTACCATGATGGATGTGTTGAGGTCAGGCCATAATGCGAAGGCCGAGAATATTGACAACCTCCACTAACGTTCGTTGACGTTAATTATAACTGTGTTTCTTTTGGTTGCAACATTAGCAAAAGCCATTACATATATTCTGGTCCATTCAGTAAATCTAAAGTTCTTAGGCTCCGTGTCTCACTAATTACACCAAAACTGTTGCATAAAAAAAAAAAAAAAAAAAAAAAAAGTTCTTCACCGAGGGGAAAATGCAACTGTATAAAGTATTAAAAAATTTAATGGAGCTTTTATCAGCAGTGGTCAGGAGGTTATTAAAAACACAATTTCACTCTTTCCGTCCAATCAAGTTTACACATTTTTTCCAGCCATAGTTAATTAGTATATGAGGAGGGCAGGAAAACTGAGCAGCCCCCAACCTCTGTCAGTTAAATATATCAACTATCTTTCTCAAGGCTTTGTTGTTTTTTGTTAAGACCACACAAGCAAAAATAAATAAATTGATAAATAAGTAAAAAATAACAGTAGATGGAATATAATCGTCGGTACATAAGAAAAAAGGATATCTGCAGTCAGCTGGTTGGTCCACGCCAGGCAGTTTCTGTAAGAGTGTGACTCAACTATAGTAATAAAACAAGGATAGTAAAGGAGAAGGCAGAATTATTAAGGTCACACAAACTCACCATCCTCTACAATTCACCAATTAACATCTTCACAGCAAGACGTCCTCCCTGAAGTGAATAAAACCATTTGCACGAAAGTGAAATTTAGGATTACCAAATGAACTTACTAATATTCACGTAACATTCGTTAGCATAACGTAAACTTGAATAATATCATCATCCACTGAAAGCCTCTAATTAACTCCGCTGTTACGAGAGGTTCATCCAGAGCCGAAAAAAGCGTTTGACTAGTACGAATAAAATAGAAAACTTAGTCCTAAATCCACATAGCCTAGTGATCCTCTACAATCCTGTCATAACATCCTTCACTACTAGAGGTATATACTTTTTAAGCTAAGAAAATTAAGTCTGGAAGTAAATAGAAAAACAGCACCGCAATAGTTTACTATACTTTTTTTTTTTTTTTTTTTTTTTTTTTTTTTTTAAATCGAGGCGATGATGCACTTGAAAGAATGGTGATTATTGGCTGAATGCAACATTACTTCATAATCTAGCATTATTAACTAACAACAAATATCTGAGGGGGAAATTTGAGTTAGTAAGTATTTTTTGGACATGTTGCATTCAGCCAATCATCATCAACCTGTTAAGTGCATCTTCGCCTCAAAAAAAAAAAAAAAAAAAAAAAAACCGGAGTATAGTATAGTGTTGATAATTTCATGGCGTCATGTTGTGCTTGTGTTGTTATTTTAACATGCGGGAGCATCTTTAGGAACCGGACTGTCCGTTATTCACTCATTGACGATTTCCGGGAACAAAGTGATCAACCCTCGTTGAATATAGCGCTGCCGGATCTTGTATTTTTGTATTTGTTGTATGTGCTTGTAATATTCAAGGCAATATTGTGTTGACTCTGTTATATTAGATGTACTGAACTTATATTCAAGCCATAGGGTTTGTTGTTGTTGGTAATGTACGTATTGTAAGAATTTGCAGGCGTCATTTTGAGTAGATTTTGTTATTTTAAGTTTACTCATCACTTTTGGGGAAAGTTTAGTTGGTTGTGCTTTAGATAATTAGTCATCATTTTTATTTTTGACTTTACACACATTTTATTATTTACATATACCATTAAGCCATGAGTTTACACTTTAGTTTTCACTTTACTTGTTGCTATGAATATATTCACAGATTTATGAACCTGGCTGTATGTTCTTTTTGTGGTGCTGGGTAATTTCATTATTTTCCCAGGGAAGACAGTGGTAATGCTTATTATAAGGTCGTTTATTTATTAGTTTTTGTTATTTTTGCTCAATTTTTAGGGCATCAGTTGGTATGTGTAGTTGTTTAAGGTTTGCTCATTTTATTTTGGTCAGATGTCATGTTCTTGTTGTATTATGACTTAGTCATATTCTGAGAGCATTATTTTGTGTTGTTATTGTTATTTTAGATGCGGCCATAATTCAGGAACCTCATTTGGTGGTGGTAACTCAGAGAAGGATAGGAGGTGGTGAGTGGATACAACTTCCTCTCTCAGCTCCTTACGTTATCAGTATATCACTAGACACACACACACACACACACACACACACACACACACACACACACACACACACACACACACACACACGGGTTATATTATCCATTAATGAATGACACTCAAAGTTTCCAAATATAACTGCATGCTTCATTCTGATCTCACTAATTGGGTAGGGGTGTGGCAGACAGACAGACAAACAAACCGACAAACGACGTACATTCTGAATTTTTGCGTACAGTAGTGGGGTGTTGTGAGGGACCTGCGAAAATAGTGCGCAAATTTCATAAAACCAGTAAGTGTTGTCGCAAATAACAAAAGATACTTTAGTTATCCTACTGAAGGGCTTGGTAATGAGGTCTTTACACACCTCAGGCAGCAAATTATCTACTAAATAACGAACAGGAAAAGTATGTTACCACTCTAAATAACGAACAAAAAAGGTATGGCACTGTCATATTTATCTACAGTTAAGAGCTCAGCCACACCCAGTGATAATGCCTGATTAAATCCCATGTAATACTTTCGCCTGCAGCTCTATATTTCATACGAATGGTAATTACAATTTTAATACCTGCACTACAGTAGCTGCGTTTTTATGCTATTTTTATACGAATTTTGAGGCTCAGAAGAGTTTCGAATGGTAGGTGTTGGATTAGGCATCCTGGGACTGAAGGGATTAATTACAGACAAAGGAACACTCAGTGACAGCCCCTGATTGAATACCCATGTCATACACTCGCCGCCTCTGTATTCCATCAGTACGATAAATTGATGATTTAAAATAGACCTATACGGACCCCGACTTTAATTATTTAATTGCTGGTCCCATTACCTATTGTGTGCTGGCCTTTGTGTGTGCAGTTTAGGATCTTTCTATCTCAACCTACCTATCTATCTATCCATATATATATATATATATATATATATATATATTGTGTGTGTGTGAATTTATGTATTTATTTGATTACTGTATTCAGCTGTTTGGAGTTTCTTTATATCTACTAAATCGTCCGAGGTTTACCTGTAGCCAGACTAACATAATTATGTAAGATGGCAACAAATTGGCGGATGTAAAAACCATGTGCCCGATTGACGAAGCTCATTCCCTCACCCAGAATCCAGCACCTGAACCACACCAACTACAGTGATTACACCCTGACACTCTCCACCTCCACACCCTCCTCCCATCCACTACCCTCACTCTTACACTCACCCTCACCCATTCACTCCCCTCACCTTCACCCTTACTCTCACCCACACCCACACCCACACCCTCACCCACACCCACACCATCACCCATCCACTCCCCTTACCCTCACCATCAATCCAACACCTGAACGACACCAACTACAGTAATTACCACCTGATAGCATCCACCTCCACACCCCAGCTCAACTACTTCTCTCATCCTCATCCTCAGTGCAACACCTGAACGACACCAACTACAGTAATTACCACCTGATAGCATCCACCTCCACACCCCAGCTCAACTACTTCTCTCATCCTCATCGCAACACCTGAACGACACCAACTTCAGTAATTACCACCTGATAGTCTCCACCTCCACACCCTCACCCATCCACTCCCCGCACCCTTTCCCTTACCAGCACTTTCACCACTTCCATCCCCATCCCCTCCCCCTCACCCCATGTTCGTCCCCATCTCACTGTCCCTAACCTCTCCCCCCACTCTCACCCTCCTCCTTCCCTCCCCCCCGTACACACACACACACACACACACACACACACACACACACACACAAACATTCGTATTCGACGCATGTGCGGGGAGGCGGTGGCTTAATCGGTAGAGAGGCCGTCTGCAGTCCTAATGGACCCAGGATCGAATCCCGGCTGGGCAGGGAACAATTTAAGGATTTGAATTTCCTAAAAAGCAGCCTTTCCTGATCTACCAGATGACCCGCCGACGTGTCGTAAAATTACCCCCGCTAATACCAATACACCAGTCCTGTATGAGACAGCCCTAGCATGTATTCAATATGGATGGTGGGTGTTAGCGCCGAATTGGTGACATGTGGAGGTGTAGGAGGACTACTGGGCCTTGGGATAGGTCACTGCCCCCAAAAAATAGGCCCTGAAGCCCTTGCCCAGAGTCGGACACGTAAAAAAAACAATGTGATTTGGCCATTCGTGAAATAACAATGTGGATAAAAAAAAAATACTTAAATATGTGAATGAGAAAATGCTGATGAGATTATTCTGGCCGGCTGTTCATGGTGGTAGTTTACTTTTTCAAATATATTTTTGGATGCAGAGGCCACTTTTTTTTTTTAAGCAAATTATAGTTTCCAGCCTCAGTTTTATGTTAACTTTTTCGTTTATTTATATATTTTCAGTTGCGATTTTTGCTTAGCCAGGCTACCATGCGCTATAAAATATTCTCTCCACATAGATTGGGGTAAAATGGCAGATGCAGTTCAAGCTTAAATCCGTATCGTAATTTTAGACCCATTCTACTCTAACAACGTTGTACCCATGAATAATGAAAATAAGTAATTCAGTAACAAGACATCAGTCAGCACAGTGGCCAGTGAAATAGGCCATACACTTGTTCACAAACATTCAACCTCCTCCTTACCATGGCCTCATATTATTCTATCTCTAAAATATTTTATTCATAATAGAAGAGAAGCGTGGATCTGAAGGTGTTAGTATTGTCTTTGTTAAGCCCTTCAACACAAAACATCATTCCGAAGCTGAATACAATCATAATATAATGGTACAAAAATTAACAGAAGTAGAATTTGTATAAATAGATGAGTTGTCTTCAGAATCACCTGATTCCATCACACAACCATTTGCCATTAACCTCATTAGCTCGACAACATAATTTACATTTTATTGGATCAAGTTTAACTCAGCTCATCAGACACTTTTTGAACTGGATCGTTAGTGATTGTCTCATTAACGCTGTCGGTATTAGTGGTCATTACTTAGCTGCATAAAACCATCTACAGGTAGCAGAAATAAACTACAGCAGGACGTCATCGAAATACAGGGAATAATTTCTTTATATTCTGTCGATTTTCATCCTGCGATCGAGCGCCTTCACAAGAGAAATACCTTTTGCCTATTGCATTGTGATAATCGGACGCATTTTCATTGGCGTGGGAAGTTTACATCACCTTTTCCTAAATTACGTATTTGTTGTATTACTCATTAATATGCTCTTGCGTGGTATCTGTAGCTTCGTAATATAGACACAGTGTGGATCGGTGACATACAAAAGCATGCTGACATTGCACCTTGATATTCTCTCTGTATGTTACCTGTACCTTTTAAATGTAAACATAATGTGCATTGATAACATAAAAAAGGATATTAAGATGTAAGGTGCAAATGACGTAGTTGACGCTGAGGTGTTACAAAACCACCTCAGCCAGTGACAGCACAGCCTGATATTACTCTGCTTTGATGTTGACGCAGAGGTGGTACAAAACCACCTCAGCCAGTGACAACACAGCCTGATGTTACTCTGCTTTGATGTTGACGCAGAGGTGTTACGAAAGCACCTCAGCCAGTGACAACACAGCGTGATGTTACTCTGCTTCGATGTTGACGCAGGGGTGTTACAAAACCACCTCAGCCAGTGACAACACAGCCTGATGTTACTCTGCTTTGATGTTGACGCAGTGGTGTAACAAAACCACCTCAGCCAGTGACAACACAGCCTGATGTTACTCTGCGTTGATGTTGACGCAGTGGTGTAACAAAACCACCTCAGCCAGTGACAACACAGCCTGATGTTACTCTGCGTTGATCGGATATTTTTTCACCGTTTTCATATTCTCATGTTGATCTGTTTCCTCCTCTAAAGGCAAGGATTTATCTCCAGTTAATTTCATGCAGATCAGAAAACAACATTTCAGATATTTTTGGTAGTAAATGAATGAATGTTTACAGCGTAAAATACCTTTTTAGTCTTGGCAGAGTACCGGTAGTTGTACATTTCTTTCAACACACCAAACTTTTAAGAAATGGAAAACAGTTTATCAGCTACTTCGAAAACGCACAAAACTGAAATACATTAATGTTGAGAAAGAATATTGGGTTTTATAACAAACATCATATATGGAGCTGGAAATAAGTACCGTACAGACAGATCGAAGCAATGACTCACGAGGAAACTTGTAAACAAGACTCGGTTCACTGGCTGACTGTCGAACACCATTGTATCTCCCAGCGAACATTTACCTCTACGTTGTACCAAACTGAACATGATAATCCAACAGGTTTAGTCTTTAGTCTCTCTCTCTCTCTCTCTCTCTCTCTCTCTCTCTCTCTCTCTCTCTCTCTCTCTGTACTGTATATATGTATGCATACACTTGCTGCCCAGGGATTGTTACGTCCTGTTGGACCTCTACAGTTTATTTTATCCAAAGTATTTTTTTTTTCCAGATACGCTGGTCTTGTGTTGAGTGGTGTTATCCAGATTTTCTGTTGTATTATATTATACAATAGTGCCGACATTTGGTCTGTTTTAACCTCAAGGAATTTCGAGTTCTATTCGGCAGTTTCTTTATCTGTCTTGGCCAACCATTTATCTATTTCAGACTTCCCAAGACCCGTAATATTTTCCTGGTCTTCCGAAATTCCTGGCTTCACTGCATCCCTCTTTAAGCACGTTGTATTTTGGCCATATTGAATTAAGAGAAGACTTTCCTCAAAATTGCGTGAATTTCATCATATATTAATTTATAACAAAGCACAGTTCCTTCCAGTGCAACTAATATTTTATGCTTTTGTCTTTGTAGTAGGTTTTCAGCCACTGTTGCTTTTTGGATACTGATAATGTTTTGTTTTGTGCTTTTGTGTCTTTTCCTTCCTTTACATTAGGGATGCATACAAAAGCTTATTGTTATGCAGTTTGTTGTGTTCAGTTAAAGAGTAGGATGGAGGAATAGTATCTCGATAGGAAAGACTGGAGAAAAAAATAAAGCTGAAAGAGGAATGTTAAAGGAGAGAGAAAGAGAGAGAGAGAGAGAGAGAGAGAGATGGAATGTCGATAGTGGATAGAGAAGATCGGTGAAAAGTGGAAGGGGAAGAGAGATGCTGGAAAAAGGAAGAGAGAAACTGAGAAGAAATGAGAAATGTTGGAAAGGAAAGCGAAAGGTTACAGAGGAAAAACTGAATTTGGAAAGGCATACAAAATTATGGAAAGACATGAGAATCCTGAGTATTGATAAAAAGAAAGATACCAGGAAGGGAAAGAGATATATAATGATAAGGAACGCTAAATAGGGAAAAAAATGTAGGAAATTACTGGATACGAATAAGCAGTGTAGCAGAGCGAGAAAATAAAGGTGGCTAAGAGGAATACTGCAAATAAAGAATGAGTCTGGAAAAGGAGAAATTATGGAGGTAAATGGTTAAAAAGAGTAGGCGGCCATGAAAAAAGTAAGTCACAAAATTAAGCTGTGAGACTTGAAATAAGAGGAAAAAGGAGGAATGAAGATGTACAGAATATGCGAAAACAGTAAGGGGGGAAAATGACAATAGAAGAAGATAAGAATATATTGCAAGTGAGAAAGATAGGCAGGGAAGGAGGGAAATGCTGAAGGAAATAGAGGAAAAAATTGTAATAAAAGAATATGATAATATGTGGTAAATAAGAAGCAGATATTCAGATTATACAATTTCCTGTTTCTCTTAGCAGTAAAAAGTTATGCCAAATTGAAAGAAATGTGAAGGAGCAATTCTCACCCTCATTTTCAACATTCCAAACACAGAAATGAGTAATGAAGAGAACGTTGCCTGAGAGTTGGGTACCAGAGAAAGGAAATTATTATTATTATTATTATTAGTAGTAGTAGTAGTAGTAGTAGTAATAGTAGTAGTACACTATTATTATTGTTTTTAATTTACTATCGTTATTATTATGCTTATTACAGTATTATCATTATCATTATTTCACCATATTATGAATTCCATAAATGATTGTCAGAGTTTGGAGGTTTGCATACGCCTGGCAGTCAGTGTTTTAAGGAGGTCAGTAATTCTGTGTGGATATCACAATGCCATTCTCTGTGCAAGTGAAAGTATTTACCTACTTCCTAAAACCGTTTACTGTGAGGACTCAGCACTTACATCTTGATATCCTCAAGTTAAACACAATATTGTTATGTGGCTAAAAAAAAAATTTACAGAGTTTAGTTTTTCTTTTTCTCTTCCATTTTCTTTTTATCAACACGCAGGTGTCCTATCCCAGAGTAGTTTCTGTGCACAGCAAACAAGACTCCCACTGTATTTTTTTGCACTTTCAAACAGGATGAAGAGCATTGAGATACTGTACTGTGTCCTATTATAACAATTGTATGATGTATTCTTGCATACCGTTCATCAGAGTCAATTTGGCATCAGTCTGGAATTTTAGTTACTCAGAATTACCAGCCACACAGAAATATGTGGATAAACATCACTCAGGTCCAGTGTCATCGAGTGTAAGGGTCTTGATAGTGTTTTTGTTGGCTGTACGTGTGGTACGATATTGTACTTGACGGCCATCTCATGTGTTTAGGGAAATGTTTCAATCCATGCTCGTACAGAGACCAGTTCCCGCTGAACTGGACATCAGTGAACATTTAATATGACAGGATGCAATAGTTGAGTCAGACACGAATTTCACTGAGGAACAAGAAAGACCTGCTTTGGTAATGTTGTCAGGCGCACCAGCTGGCCAGGATCTCTGACTTAAGTACGTATGACACAGGAAGCTGCAGTTTATACAAGAAATATCAGACCTCACACAAGAACACTACTGACTCCATCTCAGGTTTTATGTTCTTTGTATTCCCTTTTATGAGGAGAAGAGACTATGGAAATTCTTGATCCAGTTGTATAAATATAACAGCAAGTAAAACAAATTACTGTCGGAAAGAAACTCACACGGTAATCTTCATAACTTTCTCCTCTTATTCAATGGCAGACTGTGTTCATGCATGCGTTCCAAGATGTAATGTAAGTAATAGTCAACTGAAAACTACCTTGTGTTTTACCTGTCGAAAACAATCTCGGGTAAACGTGGCGGCCATCCTTCGTTAAATGTAGAGGCACGTGATTCATTAAACCAGCGACAAATATTTATATACAAACTAAATTCACACATCACAACAACACAGGGACACACCACGCATACAGTTGTAAGAAAATAATTGAACTTGATTCCTTTCGGACAGCTGACCACGTCTTTAACAACTTGACCACCACCTGCCGTGACCCCAAGACCAACTATATTACTGTACCTGTAAATGCCAAATTTAATTCAGGGGCAGGTGAAGTTAAAACCTAATTACCAATGTCAGAATATTCATTTAAGTAATTAAATCCTAATACGATTTTATTTATTCATCTATTTATTTATTTATCCTTGGAGTGACTATATCGCAGCTGAGGGCAGGCTGAAGGATATATGTCAGGCAGATATTTCTTTTCCACTTCCCCTCCCACAAAGTCAGGTATAAAAATTCAGGCCAGCCAACAGCAGAGTCGAGAGAAAAATGGAAAAATAAATAGACGATGACGGACCAACGACCAATTCCAGGATTGAAAGCTAGAAGAGCAAAACAAATATATTTCCATCTATGAAATAAAGGATTTATTTATCAGGATTCAATTCAACCATTGCCAGGAAGCGTGCGTGGCTTTTCACATCCCTTATATTTGTTTTATTTGTTATAGTACCTCCTAAACACAACATTTTCTACTCGTTGATTGTTAGAATTCCTTACTTCATATTATACTTGCATTTCAATATGCCACTCATCCTCGTGCATTCAAAGTCACTCATATACATTCTTTTCTCTGTTCCTTAGTCCATTCTGTCTGTAGTATGACCTAAGCTTCTCTGTTCTACCCTTTGATCATTTCACACCTTGCTTGACATCTTTCACGGGCCTTATAATTCCTTATGCCAACACTACAAACACCACACTAAGTCCTCAACAGTGCATTTTACTTTGGACATACTCCATATACAGGGTGGACCATATATAACGCTTCTATTCCACTTCGCCGGGAGATTTCTCATGTGTTGTGGCGACGGGTCAGTCAGTGTTATCAGTGTCCACCCTGCATTATTTGTTCATTTCCTACTCACACTGCCACAACCACACCCACACTAGTCGACTGAGCCATCCCCGCAACACATAATATACTGCCGGGTAAATGTCTAGCTAAGCGCTATTTACATGCCACCTTGTATTTCATGCCCATACCACAATGCTTAACACACAAAGGATGACGTGGACGCACAACTTCATTGGATTCTCCGGCAGCCACTATACTGCTTTCTGTTCTTTATCAAGGCATTCATAACAATTGCAGCCCATCTTCTATATACCGTACCACTCCACTTCCTACATGTTTTTCCCACTTTCATCTTATCATAGCACCAAGGAACGAAAATCTCCCACTACTTCTTCCACCATTCACCAGGGCATCATATTGTGAGTCGCCTTCTCCTTCAGTAACCATTATACGCTTTCAGCCATCGCATAGTTGTAATCAAGCAACTTATCACCTTCTGTATAACGTGACTGATTCATTGTGACAAGTGGGTAAAGTCCATGTCATGTTTCCCTCTCACTCATTTTACTCATCTGTGTAAACCATACTTATATTCCCTCCATTACGAATCATCTTGGCTCTAGTCTCCTTCACGTTGTTACTTCTTTTTCATAACGCCATCCATTTAAATACACTGAACAACTACGTGGACATCACACACCCTCGCCACACCCCAAAACTCATACCAGATCACACAAGCATACGTCCGTCTACTCACATACATTTGTTACTACCATTATCGCACTTAATAACACTGATGAACTTCACACCAAACATACGTCACACCTCCATAATCACTCTGTTTACCATTATGCCATAAACATACATACGTCACACCTCCATAATCACTCTGTTTACCATTATGCCATAAACATACACACGTCACACCTCCATAATCACTCTGTTTACCATTATGCCATAAACATACATACGTCACACCTCCATTTTCACTCTGTTTACCATTATGCCATAAACATACATACGTCACACCTCGATAATCCCTCATTTTACCAAGATGCCATAAACACCCGTACCTTACACCTCCATAATCACACTGTTTACAAATATGACATAAACATACTCGTACATACGTCCATAATCACTCTGTTTACCAATATGACATAAACATACATACATCACACTATCACACTGTTTACCAGTATGATAATAAATATACTCGTACATACGTCCATAATCACACTGTTTACCAATATGACATAAACATACATACATCACACTATCACACTGTTTACCAGTATGACATAAACATACATACATCACACATCCATAATCACTCTTTTTACCAATACCAGTAAAGTGCGCTTTGTGAGTGCGTGATGAGCGCGCGATATAAATATATAGGCCGAATCTCCGATATTTAATGGCTAGAGCTGATGCCAAAAAGCGCAGTGTCACGACGGAAAATCCTTTTTAATTTGATTTCTTAAGGCGTTTACCAATTGGAGCCGAACACTCCCTTGGAAAATTCCAGATTCCAAGAGGTTCCTACGTCTTTATGGGTGAGCTTTAGTTGATAACAAAATTTATTGAATGATTTTATCACAAGCAGAAATAATTTCAACTCTGCTTCACACAGGAGTATAATTATTAGCTTCCGCATAGCATGTCGGTGGAGCCGGGCCGGGCCGCTCATTTCCAAACTAAACTGAAAGTGAACATCGCTCGCCGCACGTAATGACAGAAACATACACACGTCATATCCCCATAATCACTCTGTTTACCAATATGACATAAACATACATACGTCACACCTCCTTAATCACTGTTTACCAATATGACATAAACATCTTACAATTTACTTTCTTCGTCACTTGCCAAATAGGCCTATTCTGAAAATTTTGTCTTGCTGTCCGAGTCACTGCTCTTGTGCACACCTTACCTACGTGCCTAGTTTTCCCAGAATACTGATATTACAGGTAGATCTGCACATAATTGTTTACATTTAACAACATTTATAAGTATTAGCAATATTATAGTATTTTCAGTCTGTTCATTCGCAATTTATATATGTACAGTAGGTCAGGTTGAGAGTTTTTGATTCTGGTTGTCTTTCACCACTACATTTTGTCGTCAGCTTATAAAAATCTTTCACAATACTCTGACACTTCTTGGTGTTGGAACCGAGCGTAGAAAGACATTGTGTGTGTGTGTGTGTGTGTGTGTGTGTGTGTGTGTGTGTGTGTGTGTGTGTCTGTGTGTGTGTGTGTGTGTGTGTGTGTGTGTGTGCAGACAGGAATAGACGGAAGAGGGAAGGATTTTAGTGAAAGCAGCGCAGGAATCTCATTTTATATTTTAATCTTACCTTCTCCAAATGATTTAATTCGGCCCAGGTTACAATTTTCAAACAGGAGCTGTTTGACATTGCCTTTCTTATCCCCTTCACTACGACCGTGGTCTGTTAAGGTCAATAGTATAGTTAGGTTTCGGCAAGAAAAAAATAAAACGTACCTGATTTATGAGGTAAAAATAAGTACTAGTATTTTCCTTCTTCAAAGTAAAGCGAAACTATTTAACACATATTCGGCATAATATTGGCGTAGGGAAACAACTACAAACCGGGAGTGGGTGAGTTGAGTGATAATTGAGGGAGGGAGTGGAGGGGGCGGGAGGAAGGGAGGGATTGGAAAGGGAAGGAAGGGAGTGTAGAGGGAAGGAATGGAGTGCAGGGAAAGAGAGAGAGTGGTCAGGGAAGAGGGATGGAGAGAGAGAGAGTGGAGTGGAGTGGAGTGGAAAGAAGGGAGGGAGAGAATAAAGAGGGAGGATGAAAGGAAGAGAGTGGAAGGGGAAAGAAGGAAGGAGGGATTAAAGTGAGTAGGAGGAAGGAAGGGACTAAAGAGGGAAGGAGAGAGTGGAGTGGGAAGAAGGGAGAAAGTGGAGAGGGAAGAAGGAAGGGAGAGGGAGCGAAGAGTAGGAAGAGGAGGAACGAAGAATGTAAAGAAGGAAAGGAGCACGGAGTGAGGGAGAGAGTGGAGAAAGAAGGAACAGGCAGATTAGGGGAAGGAGTAAAGGGGGAGACGGAGTACAAGAGGAAGATATAAAGGAGGTGGGAAGCAGTACAAGATGAACAACGAACATACGGGAGATGGAAAATAATACAGGATGAACAGAGAACAGACATACACACCAGTACAGGGGATGCGATATGGTAGTGACAGAGAAGATGAAGACAGAATAGGTGAGAGGACGGAATACAAGACGAACCGCGAGAGAGAGAGAGAGAGAGAGAGAGAGAGAGAGAGAGAGAGAGAGAGAGAGAGAGAGAGATTAAATGACAGGGTTCGGGACATTCAGGAGTCAGATGAAGAGGTAGAGGGGTAATGGGGTACAGAAGGGGGGACGGAAGCATACACAGTTGTTAACGTAACACCGTCATTTACATCTCAAAGGTACGGATGAGTTGCTGGATATTGCTGGTAAGGTGTTTGTGTGTTTAGTGTGGATAGGGCTGTGTTTACCAGCTGAAATTGTGTGTGTGTGTGTGTGTGTGTGTGTGTGTGTGTGTGTGTGTGTGTGTGTGTGAGTGTGTGTTTCGGTGATCGTGAGCTAGTCACAATAAATTCATTAAGCTCACTCAGTACAGAAAAAAGGTTTAGAGAATGTATTAATCCTTTACCGCATTGTCTTTCTATCTGCTGACAAAAATGATAAAAAAAAAAAATTGTTCGTCACACTGAATGGATATCGTATGGCTATTTGTTTAACATCAAAATTTGTAAGCCTATACAGTCAAGAGTCAGTAGTATGAAACTGGTAGTATATAACTGTAGCGTAATTTTAGTGATAGAAAGCGTTAGGAGAAATACACTAAGGTGGTTTGGCCATGTGGAGAGGATGGAGAGCGAGAGACTAACGAGAAGTGTGTATGTGAAGAGGTGGAGGCGGGGAGAGGGAGGGTGAGGCAGAGGATGAGATGGATGGATGGAGTGGACAGGTATATGAGAGAGAGGGAGGGGGGTGAGCTGGGAGGGCAGTGAAATGGCGGGGGACAGGTCGACATGGAGGCGATTTGTTTGGGGCCACTCCTTACGGGATTGAGGCGTCTGGCAATGGATTGATAGATACTAATTTCGGTGTTAGCGAATAATGCAGCCAAAAATTAATAGCATGAGCAAATTCAGCTTACGTTATATATATACAGCAGAGAATCAGTAGCATAAAATTTAAGTTTAATTTTAGTGTTAGTGTATCATACAGTCAAAATTTGTGCCTAAATTTAATATAACTAATTTTAACTTTGTAAATTATGCAACCAGAAGTGTGCAGCAGAACTTGTCAAAAATCTGTAGCATTGTATTGTCATTTAAAATTAATGCAAAAAAAGCGGTAACATCTAGTCGTTAGTTACTTCCGTTTCTGTTGTGTTTCCCAGTCATATAATGTCGACCATTTCACCCTGATGACATAGTTTTAATATTATTCTTGCTGCTGCCAGACGAGTTTGTTTTGCTTAGGAGAACACCCAAGTTACAAAGATTTTTATGTAGGTTGTATCTAACACCTCCAGAGAGAAAAGTCCTAAGCTGTATATAAGTGTGTGGAGGCAGCAAGAATGAATGTATAAATACAGTATGTCATGGAACTGAAGGAAATAACAGGATGAAATTGTACGTCTAATTAGCCTCCATGGCGGCCATCGGCCTAACCTAATATAACAATTTTCACTTATTTCTGTGTCTGCCACAGGTAAGGCAGCGACGGTCCACACGGAACCAATTACGGTAAAGTGTTGTGAAAATCGTTGCCGGTAAATAATGTAACTTAGTAGGTGTAATGACTCTCTCTCTCTCTCTCTCTCTCTCTCTCTCTCTCTCTCTCTCTTACACACACACACACACACACACACACCACTTCTTTTTTTTTCACAACGAGGTCGAGTTAGAAAGTCTCTACCAAACCTTTTAGTGTGCGATAAAACTTTAACTGTATAACTCTCGCAGTCGCCTTACGATTCTGTTCACTTTAGTATTGTCGTTTGGTGCTTTGTGTTAATGCAGTTACACAGCGTGGCTCATTGGTGCAACCCACTACCACACAGCTTAAGTGACCTGCACACTTTTACATAATACCTCTTAGTGTTGATCTTACTCCTCACTCTTACTCCTTACTCCTCATTCTTACTCTTACCGTCGCATTACACACACTCTTACTGTCTAGTACATCTTACACTCACTCTCCTCTGGCTCTCACACTGTACCTTGCACTCTCTCTCTCTCTCTCTCTCAATAGCTCTCACATGTCTTCTTGGACTCTCATGCTGGTTCTGACATTATATCTTACACTCTCACACTTACTGGTTCTCACATTACATCTTACACACTCACACTTACTGGTTCTCACATTACATCTTACACACTCACACTTACTGGTTCTCACATTACATCTTACACACTCACACTTACTGGTTCTCACATTACATCTTACACACTCACACTTACTGGTTCTCACATTACATCTTACACACTCACACTTACTGGTTCTTACATTACATCTTACACACTCACACTTACTGGTTCTCACATTACATCTTACACACTCACACTTACTGGTTCTCAAATTACATCTTACACACTCACACTTACTGGTTCTTACATTACATCTTACACACTCACACTTACTGGTTCTTACATTACATCTTGCACACTCACACTTACTGGTTCTCACATTACATCTTACACACTCACACTTACTGGTTCTCACATTACATCTTACACACTCACACTTACTGGTTCTCACATTACATCTTACACACTCACACTTACTGGTTCTTACGTTACATCTTACACACTCACACTTACTGGTTCTCACATTACATCTTACACACTCACACTTACTGGTTCTCACATTACATCTTACACACTCACACTTACTGGTTCTCACATCTTGCAGACTCAGTCTTCATGGCTGTCACGTCTTGCACACTCACTCTTATTGGCTCACATAACATCTTGCACACTCACTCTTATTGGCTTTCACAATATATCTTTCACACTCGCTCATACTGTCTCAAATTAAATTATGCACACTCCCTCATATAGTCAGTTTTACCTTTGTAAGAGCATAATTTTGGGAGCAATGCGGGAAAAGAATAGAATTAGAGACGTGAAAATATTAATGATGAGTCTGGTTGTGTGGAGAGTAGGTAGAAACCAGAGAGAGAGAGAGAGAGAGAGAGAGAGAGAGAGCGAAGTAGGGAGAGGACTACGTGTAGCGGCTGTGGCGCTATTAATCCAGCAGGAACGTGTAGCTGCTGTGGCGCTATTAATCCAGCAGGAAGGGTCCCAAAGGCAGCCATAAATCCACACCATCACCATCACAGATTTAACATAATTACTCTCACTGCTGTGAGAATATAACCCATGGTTTCCTAGACAGGTGTTGTGATGTAAATCTCTCTCTCTCTCTCTCTCTCTCTCTCTCTCTCTCTCTCTCTCTCTCTCTCTCTCTCTCTCTCTCTGTATACGTGTTTATTTTCGTCTTCATCCTTGCACCGTCTGTTACTTGCTCCCTCTCTCCGATCTCACATCTTCCCGCTTTTCTCTTCAAATTCCTCTGCCTAAGAGTCGATAGGGTTGTGATGAAGCTGGCCGGCCTGGCCATCCATCATGTCAAACTGGCCACAGCCCTGCCTTATGTACGTCAGGCTTAGGGTAGGGTAATGTGTGTGTGTGTGTGTGTGTGTGTGTGTGTGTGTGTGTGTGTGTGTTCCATTACAGCAGCCCCTCCATGCGTGTAATCTTCCTTTTTACCCTCCCTCCCCTTTCTACTTCACCTATTCCCTTTCCGTCCCATCCAACACTTTTCCTGTCCACAACCTCCTCCTTCCCCCAGCTTGTCCTATGCACCTCTCCTGCCCTTCTTTCCATCCCTTTCCTATTTCCCTTCACTTTCCCTTCCAATCTTCTCTCTAGTACCCTCTTCCCATATTTCCCCTTTCGTCTCCTTTTCCGTTTTCTCCCCTCGTTCCCCAGACCCTCAGGTGATAAAGAGGACCCCCGCTCCCTGTCATAGTGGCGTCGCTGCTGATGAACTTCAAGGAAAAAAGTATTCATCACTGGATATTGTTACGTATCTGCATTGGCTGTGTGTGAAGCTTTATGAATTTGAAACTACAAATGTAATTACGGCTGCCACGTTTTATTAGCTGCCCCATAAATCGTGTTGAAGGCAATCATATAATAATTACAATTCATATGGTTCATAGCTTCAGGGTACCAGACAGGAGGTAGATGTGTTACTGCTGGCTGTTACGACATTATACTTTTCCTGTTCCTCCTCATTCAACCCTTCCCCTTCCATCACCTTTCATCCGTGCACCCTCCTTCATCGTTTGTCCATCTCTCCTTTCATCTCCATTTCCTCCTTTCCTCCTCCATCACCTTTTCCTTGCTTTGTTTCCTCTTCCTCCCCTACTCATTCACGATCTTTCCTCCTCCTCCTCTTCCCTTCCGTTACCTTTTCTTCCAGTCCTCTTCCGTCACTTTTTCCTAACTCCCTCTCCATCACCTCTTCCTCCTCTCCCACTCCATCACTTTTTTTCCCTTGCCCTCCATCATAGTTTCCCTATTTCCCCACCATCTCCTCTTCCTCCCCTTCCTCTCCACCACCTTTTCCTTCCTCCAGTCTCCACCACCTCTTCCTCCTCTCTTACGCTGCGTGACCCTTGCCTTCAATCCTTTGTTCACTCAGCCGTACAGTTGGGAAAATGGATATAAATTTGACTGTTGGAAGGCATCTAGAGAAAGACTGAATATAGCAAACTTCATCATCATCATTAATTATCCTCTGCAAGAATTGGGCATTAATCTAGCCCTTCTTCCTTTTCCTTCTGCCTTCTCTACCCTCACCCAACGCCACACTGATGTATATAAGAGGTCAGTAGTTGCTGAATATAAAAACCTGGCGATCTCACCAAATTAATAGTGATAACCAAAAGGGTTGGAAGTTATTGGATGTCGCATCGTTAACCTGGAACCCAGGGAGTACTGACCGCGGCTGTTAAGATCCGCACTGACAATAGCCAGAGTAAGTAATCGTCTTGCCCAGCGTGTGTGTTTCTCTCTCTCTCTCTCTCTCTCTCTCTCTCTTTCTCTTTTTGTGCGAACAAAATAAACAATTTTCATCTGAGCTGGACGTAACATAGTGGAAGGGTTGAGGGTCTTCTTGGAGTTGAGGTTTTGTTTCTTGAGAACAGTAGGTCACATGTCAAGGTCAGCTTAAGCAGTTCAGATTCCATTTAAATCAAACTTGGTGGAGGAGTTGAGAGAAAAGGAAGGTTGAAGTAACTAAGAACAATCAGTCATAGGGTCAAGGTCATAGGGCAGTGTCACAGGGTTAACACTGTTGCTTACTTTTAATTCGATGTGAACTAGACATGGTAGAAGGGTTGAGGGTCAGGCAAGGATTAAATATTTATAATGTGAAAATAATCGGTCACAGACCAAACTGTAGGACGCGGGTGTTGCACTTTAAGTGTTCTTTGTTGTTGTTGTTGTTGTTATTATTATTATTATTATTATTATTATTATTACTGATGATGATCATCATCATCATGGTGATGGTGGTGGTGGTTGTGGTGGGTAAATAGGTTGGTACAATGCTGGTTCCACGCTAAGTCGATAAAGTTGGCGTGTGCAGGCAGTCTGCGGTCAGGCCCTGAATTTGTTGGTATATTATAGGCAGCTACCAAACCCAGATATTTACTGCCTTAATGTCTGCAGGAATTTACCATTATGTTGTAAGCCAAATCCCATTCCACCCTTATCTGAATATTTATGTTTAAGCGAATGAAGGTGATGCATGTTGGTGCACATCTCTGAATTGTGTTGTAAAGTTATGACGCTGAAATAACAGGCCAGGCGTATGCTTCAGTAATATTTATTAAGATCGTAACCAACTATTTGTACAATTGTTTTTCCATTGCAGATGGTGTCCTGCAGTTTTTTTTTTTTTTTTTTTTTTTCATGATGCAGTTCACTTTACCACTTTATATATTTTGAGATAGAGATAAATCTTGTGTTTTAGTTCTAATAGCTTGTGTCATAGGTTTTGCATCCCACGGATAACAGATGAATAGTAACGTTTCATTGGCATGCCACTGCCGGGTCTGCTGCCATATCCGCTATCAAGCATTACAGCTTGTGAACAGTCTCTCAGTGACTGGCCATCTTGGGCTGTGTTCTGTTAAAGACATTATAGGTTTACGATAAAGGCAAAGCCGCCTTCTTTGCACAGTGTACCGGTACCTAGATTGTTGATGCCATTGGACCACCTTTGCTTGTGCAGCTTCATACGAATCAGGTCTGTGGTAAGGATCCAGCCAATTGAATTTGGAGGTTCTGCTTGTGCCCCACTCCTCTTTGTACATATCACGGCTTGTGGGTGTTCTGTCTGAGTAACCGAGCCACGTTTGGTTTGGCAAATGTACACACACGCTAGTCCTGTGATAAAAACCAATCCCGAAACATTGCGCCATCTTCATCGTTCTGCTCCACCAGAAAAGAAAAAAATAATAATAATAACTCCTTCATATATTGATGCAAAGGTGTGAAACTTTTTTTTCTTCTTTGAGAAAATGAGTTATATTACCTGCTCCTAATCCGACCGTGATCATAGCTGACCAGAATGGTGGTGTCATAACCTCTTCAGCCCTAGGACGCCATTTTTATCAGTTATACCATCCTCAGTGATTTTGCATAGCTTAGGGTAGACTTTCTGAGACCCTTGTAAGCTCATTATAGTCTGTAGTAGCATTAGAAATAAACTGTATTAGTATGTTATGTTGATGGAAATATTGAGTCCACGGTACGTAAATTGGTGGTGTGGGGGGGGAGGGGACAGTGATTGCTCTAATTTGGTTCACCTGTACCAATATTCTTTTGGAAATATGATGGACGGGACACTGATGAAATAGTGTCGGGATGGGTTAGTGGTTTATGGTGGTGGTGTGGGGTAAGAGTGGGCGTATGAGTGGTGATAGTGGTGGTGTGGTGTGGTGCTGGTGATAGTGGTGGTGGTGGTGTGGTGCTAGTGATAGTGGTGGTAGTGGTGTGGTGCTGGTGATAGTGGTGGTGGTTTGGTGCTGGTGATAATGGTGATGGTACGATGCTGGTGATAGTGGTGATGGTGTGGTGCTGGTGATAGTGGTGGTGGTGTGGTGATGGTGATGGAGGTGGTGGTGGTGGTGTGGAGTAGAGGTGGTAGTGGTGGTCGTGATGGTGGTAGAATAATAAGTGTTGGGTAATGGTAGTAGTAGGGTTAGTGATGTGAAGGTGGAGTAGGGAGGCTGGGCTCATGTGGGTGGCGTGGAAATAAAGCAGTCTTTAGGAGCTGTGAGTCTGGTGAGGAAGGTGTGATTTATATGCCTAATAATGGACAAAACTACCTCGTTTGTAGTAGTCCTACACCCTAAAACGCAAACTTGCGCTATTACGTGTTTAGTCACCGCTCACACACATGGCTACACACGCCTTTACTTGTATACAACTATGCTTACACATACACATGGGGCACAGCTGTTCGTACGGACGAGAAAAGCTTGATATTCTGACTCCTGCTTGGAAAATATATTTTTCATTATGGTGCTTATTCCGTCTACACTGTACTTGCCCGCTGGGGAGAAGAACCACAAAATCAAAGACTGAAGAAATAATTGTTTCCAAAGGGAAGAGAAAAAAGCGGAATACATTGTTTGCTGTACTCGAGATGCCCGAGTACACCCGTTTGAAAGACTTCAATTGAAAGGCAAGAGAGAAAAATTTATATTTGCTGGAGGGAACAGTTCCAGAGTTTATCAATACATCCCTGGGCTGGGTCTAGTGTGTTTCCACGAGAAACAGAAATAAAGACCCTGTATTTTTTCAGTGATGGTTGCGTGTCGTAGTGTGGGTAAATGATTATTTTCTTGCCACTCGCACAAAAGTGCTTTCCTCATCAGTTGCTCCTGTGCATGTGCACACACAGGCTGGAAATAACAGGTGCTTATTGCCGGTTTGGTGTTTTACAGTGAGTTCTTTGGATTTATTCCGAGAAGAGAGAGAGAGAGAGAGAGAGAGAGAGAGAGAGAGAGAGAGAGCGCTCGCGTTCATGTGAGAGCTCAAAAGCGGCAGCAGCAGTGGATGAGGAGTCTGTTAGGCATTTTTTCGAGGCAAGTTTGTGTGGAAGTGGTTCTTTGTGTTTTGTGTTGATATGTGAGGCAAATTACTTTCTTGTTTCTCTCCCCCCCCCCTCTCTCTCTCTCTCTCTCTCTCAACAACAAACGTAATATAGTACCAACGAACCTAAGAGAAATCCAGTCTATTTTTGTTTGTGTAGTAGATCTCTTATGTAGGTATTCATGGATGAGATGAGGTAGTGTTACTGGTAATTATCGCCCGCCTTTAGCAAGGCGAGGCAGTATAGTTTTGTGTGTGTGTGTGTGTGTGTGTGTGTGTGTGTGTGTGTGTGTTTTCCCCAAATATCTCGAAGGGCTGTGGACGAATTTTCACCAAACTTTCAGGAAATAGCAACTGTGTGGATGTGCAGAAGCCTATCACTTTTGGTGAGGATTTCATCAAAGGCAATCGAATGTCAGCCGCCAAATATTTTTAAATTATGGGTTGGCTTTTTGTGAAACTCTGTGACTGAATTCAGTAGAGTTCTGCGAATTTTTATCGCCCGCCTTTAGCAAGGTGTGACGGTTTAATTTGTGTGTGTGTGTGTGTGTGTGTGTTGCCAAAAGATCTGGTCTTCAAATTTGGTTTGTAGGTAGCTTGTACCTTAGCCAGCAACATGTTTTGGGGGGCGATTAGCATTTGGCCCCCGATTGCTTTTGTTTAAATGAATAAATATTGTAGGTCGCACACCTCCGATATATCAGAGAAGGAATTCCTGCCTTGCCTTCAATTAGTTTATTCAACTTTGTTAGTGTAAGTTATTGTTTGTCCTAATGCTCTTAGCACCTTCACAAAACCCTCCTGTTAATAAAATATTAAAAGATGTCGTTGAATATAAGCGAGTTAATAAAGAGCCTGAGAGCGACTTGTTGTGACTGGTTCTGATTCAGGTGATGTAATCAATGTTTAATTCAGCAAAGAGCAAAGTATACTGCTGCATACCTGAAAATTTAAGGACATTATATATATTTGCAGTTTTCCCACTTCAGTCCCAGGAAGGTTAAATATATGTTTTTTCTGTAATTATTTCCCTGTACTTTATTATGTCTTCATAATATTAGTACCATGACGACTTTCATGGTGTACTCTTCCAACTGCCGAACGAAGTTATTCAGCTTAGGGAACACCTTTCACAGTGAAGTGACTAGAAAACTATCATTACTAACTCCATACTCCATGAAATGTCTCGTTGAACTGAATAAAATAATACAGCATTATGTAGCTGTATGTCATGGTGTATGGAATAATATGGTTTTGGTGGCACGCCTTAACTACTGTCCGAGCCGTATCTGGTGTTCACAGTACCTCAGTAACTGGGCCACCTTTGTTTGTGCAGCTTTATGAAAACAACAAGTCGATGATAAAGACAAACTACAGCAACTATCAAGGTCCTTAGTCTTGCTTTACCCCCACCTCCAACCCTGCCCCACTACCCAGGTTGTACACACAACCTCAGGAACAGAGTCATCTTTGGGTTTGCAGCATAACACTCAAGGTTGACCTTGGTAAGGCTTAAGCATATTGATTTTCAAGGATCAAAGTCCTTGTCTTATTAGTGCCCACCCTTTCATCTGTCATATTTTGCTGAAGCGTTGGCTACTTTATTATAATTATGGACTACTTTTGTGCCAACGATCGCACGCGCATGCATTGTGTGCGTGCTCGCGCACAGCAGCGTGGGTGAGCCATTCGTTAGATACCCTTTGGAGGCAAGTTTGTGTGGAAGCGGTTCCTTGTGTTGATATGAGACAAACTTCTCTCTTAGCTCACGTTACTTACCGGGTCTCTCTCTCTCTCTCTCTCTCTCTCTCTCTCTCTCTCTCTCTCACACACACACACACACACACAGTAGGTTTATGGTAATGGCCTAGCTTAATGTTAAATGGCATTGGACAGTGGACGAAATGAGTTAAAACGCCAATTCAGATGAAAGAATTGATATTATGGTGTTACCTGCAGGACTTTATAGGACACAATAATTCCGGAGTACAGTAGATAAAGTGTCCTTGTAAGTCTGCATGAAATATAGTCTGAAGTAAATTCTTACAGTTGCTGATGGATATTTGATAAAGTTAGCTTAAGGTAGTTTGAATTAGGTAAGATGGTAATAGTGAAAGAATCAGTTTAGGTTAAGTTGGTTTGGTTAATTTAGGTTTGGTTACTTTAGATTATATTAGATTAGGTTAGGTTAGGTTAGGTAAAAGAAGGAAAGGGATAAGTCTATGACAGATAAAATTATGTTGAGTTAGATTACTTTTAGGTAAGCCACGTTAGGTTAGATAAGGTTTTATTGGGTTGGGTTACATTAAGGTAGACTAAGTAAAATTAGGTTAGGTTTGATATGATTATATTGGGTTAGATTATTATAGTAGGGCCGGTCAAGTTAGGTTAGGTTAGCTATGGTTGGGTTAGATTAGGACACGTTCGGTTAGGTATGGTTGGTTTACATTCTTTAAGGTAGATTAGGTTAGGTTAGGTATGGTTGGATTAGATTAGGATCCGTTAGGTTAGGTGAGGTGGTGGTAGTAAGGTAGATAAAGAGTTATTGTATGTCCAGGTGAAAATACTGTATAAGCACAGAGTCGGTAGTGTACATTGGATGGAGGTGTGTCATTATACTTACGATCCTGCTACGTTATTTATGCGCCATAAAGACAGGCACACAGGTGAGCCCCAACCACAGCCTACCTGCACACCAGCCATATTCACAACACCTTCACCCAAAAGATATATCTTTCATTTTAATCTTGCTGTGGTAGAAGTGTTGTGCGGTGGTGGTTCCATGCGGTGGTGCTGGTGGTGGTAATGATGGTGATGGTAATGGTGTAGTAATGATGATGGTGTTAGTGGCGTGATGGTGGTAGCTGTGAGGGTGGTAATGCTGATGATAGTACCGGAATGGTGATGGTAAAGGTGATGGTAGTATTGGTGTGTTGGTAGTGATGTATGGTGATGACTGTGATGGTACTGGTGGTGTAGTGGTCCATGGTGTAGTGGCACCAGTATTAACGTGTATTACATAACCCACGTATTCCCAGACACCGCTACTAACGTTTGTGTTTATCTTGATCCCCATGGGTGTTGGCAGCACTGATGATTTAACTCTTCACTATGGTTGTTGGCAATACTGATTATTTAACTCTTCCCTATGGTTGTTGGTAATACTGATTATTTAACTCTTCCTAATGGTTGTTGGCAATACTGATTATTTAACTCTTCCTTATGGTTGTTGGCAATACTGAATATTTAACTCTTCACTGTGGTTGTTGGCAATACTGATTATTTAACTCTTCACTGTGGTTGTTGGCAATACTGATTGTTTAACTCTTCCTTATGGTTGTTGGCAATACTGATTATCTGCCTTTAACCATATAGAAATATCTGAACTCCAGCATCGCATTGAAAGCGTAAGAGATTTTGTGACCACTTGTATGTGTAGGGTTTGTTCTGACTCATATCGTGGTAATACAGTATAAATAAGGATTTCGTAATCAAAGCGTTAATTTGAAGTGCCTGCTGTGAATGCATGTTACTGTAAGTTCTTTTATTTCATGCATTGGTTTTTCGCGGTGATAAGGAGTACAAAGGAATGCAAACAGCAACAGGGCTGTTGGTCCTTTCGTGGCTGTTTGTTATAGGGAAGGTTATGACTGACAAAGCTATTCTGTGAGATAAAGACAAGATGGTTGATGTTGGAGTATCTGGCGTTGTTTAAGGAATTTCAGGGATTATGTTCTTTTTGTTTTCATTGTGCTTTTGTGTTGTGTAATATATATTATATCTTGTATATATATCATATGCTCACCTTTTAAACTGAACTAAGACTGCAGTTTTCGTGTTGTTGTTTAACGCTGCCGAGGATGGTGGTTACGAGTTGTGTTGGTGATGGAGCCATACCTACCCGACATGTGTGCCAGTATCTCAGGTGTTGTTGTGTGTGATCAACTACCGGTACTTGCTGCAGTGGTGGAGTCAGGTGAGCAGGGACACCTGAACGCCCTCCAGTAAACACCAACACTCGCGACTTTCATGCAGGCTGATATATACTGTATATATATATATATATATATATATATATATATATATATATATATATATATATATATATATATATATATATATATATATAATTTCGTTAGCCAAATGAATATGGATGAAACTAACAAATACCTCAAGAATACGTATCTATCCTTGGTATTATGAGAATTTCCATTCAGGAGGGGGATATCCCCTGTCGCACCCTCCCGTTCTTGTCCCCCCTCCCCTGTCTTAGATCCTATACTGGTTAAGAGTTTATCACGTAACTGTACCAGTATTGTCCTGTTTATTGTTCATCGGAGTATGCCAGTTGTTGTACTGCAGCAGTGTTGGTTACACCTACTTGATTGTAACAGTGGGAATTTCAGCAGTTACACTGTGACTTATCCCCAAGGTACTCGGGTGAATTATACCAGCACAGTTCCCCAGCTGCCATTAGGTGTCCTCCACGGGTGTCATTTATCACAAAGATTGGCCAAGCGGTATTCTGCATATAAGACATATTACACGCAGCACACAGTTTAGCCTCATTTATCTCAATACTCACTGTTGATTAACTCGCTCTTCCAATTCGAGGGGCTCAGTTGTGCTGCAGTTGTGTTGGTGAGGTGCCACAGAGGCAGCACAATGCCTTGGTGTGCACCCAGGCCCGCTGGAAGCACCTTCAGTTATCCCGTGATGGTGGCTGTTGTCAATGTTCATACTCGTTCCTCAGCTTCCATGCGTGGAAGACAGCATCTGCTGGGTGATACAGTGTAGGGAGGGGAACGCTAGATGCAGAAGTGTTAATTGGCAATCCTTCTTGTGTAGTCATGTAAGTGCATCCAGGAAGCTGATTTGGAGTTATGTTTTTTTTTTTTTTTTTTTTTTTTTTTTTTTTTTTTTTTTTTAATGCGAGGAAGAAGGAACCAAAGGCCATGAGCCCGCAGTAACAGTTCCCTCCAAGAGAAAAACAAAATACAATAGAGAGCCAAATTCAAGATCCGATCATTTTGAGATGCCTGGACACACTGCGTTTGAAAGACTGGAGATCATAGGCAGCAGGAAATACAGACAGAGGGAGACAGTTCCAGAGCTGAACTGTTGCATAAATGAAAGACTGGGAATAACGGTTAACTCTTGCATTAGAGAGTTGGACAGAAAAGGGATGAGAGTTTGCTGCCAGACGGGTGCTACGCGCCCGTCGTAGAGGTGGAGGAATGCAAGCAGACAGTTCAGAGGAGCAGTGACCATTAAAGTAGCGATAGACAAGAGATAAAAGATGCAACAGAGCGGCGAAGAGACAGAGGTTGAAGGGAGTCAGTAAGAGGAGGAGAGTTAATGAGACGAAAAGCCTTTGACTCCACCCTATTGAGAAGAGCTGTATGTGGGGAGCCTCCCCAGACATGAGAGTTGTACTCCACACAGGGGCGGATAAAACCCCTGTATAGAGTCAACAATTGCGCAGGGGTAAAGAAAGAGCGGAGTCGGCTTAGCACACCCAATCTCTTGGAAGCAGATTTTACAAGAGATGTAATATGATTTTTCCAAGACAAGTCCCGAGTAAATGAAACCCCAAGCATGTTCAAGGATGATGCAGGATTAAGCTGAATATTATTAAACATTAGTGGGTATACCTGTGGAAGACTTTGTCGGGTTGATAGGTGTAAGAACTGAGTCTTAGATGCATTAAAGACAACCATATTATTTTTGCCCCAGTCAGAGATACGAGCCAAGTCAGACATTAGGTGTGCCATAGCCTCATCCCTTGTTTGTTGAAGTAACTGTTGAGATGGGCGTTGCGGGAACCGAATGGAAAGGTGAAGGGTGGAGTCATCAGCGTATGAGTGGATAGGGTTAGATGTACAGCTTAGAAGATCATTGATGAATAAAAGGAAGAGAGTTGGTGATAGGACAGAGCCCTGAGGAACACCACTGTTGATAGATCTAGGAGAAGAACGATGTCCGTCTACAACAGCGGCTATAGAACGACCAGAAAGGAAACTAGCGATGAAGGCACAGATAGAAGGATAGAAACCGTAGGAGGGCAGTTTGGAAATTAAAGATTTATGCCAGACTCGATCGAAAGCCTTTGAGATGTCAAGTGCAATGGCAAAGCTTTCGCCAAAGTCCCGAAAGGAGGATGACCAGGAGTCCGAAAGGTAGGTGAGAAGATCGCCAGTGGAGCGTCCCTGACGGAACCCATACTCACGATCGGAAAGAAGGTTGTGATAGGAAAGATGCCTTAAAATTTTTCTATTAAGAATTGACTCGAAAACTTTTGAAATACAGGACGTTAAAGCAATTGGACGATAGTTGGAGGGTTGGGAGTGGTCACCCTTCTTAGGGACTGGCTGAATGAGAGCAAACTTCCAGCAAGAAGGAAAGGTACAAGTTGACAGACAAAGGCGAAAGAGTTTACCTAGGCAGGGTGTAAGCACAGAAGCACAGTTCTTGAGAACAACAGGAGGGACCCCATCAGGCCCATATGCCTTGTTAGTACTGAAGCCAGTGATGGCAGAAAATACATCAACTGAAGAAATTTTAATGTCAGCCATGAGGAAGTCAGAGGGGGGAAGTGATGGAGGAACAGCACCGGAATCGTCTAAGGTGGAATTGGAGGAGAAAGTCTGTGCGAAGAGATCTGCTTTATCAGTAGAAGAAATAGCTACAGAACCATCAGAGTAGAAAAGAGGAGGGAAGGATGATGAGGTAAAGTTGTTAGAAAGATTTTTGGCAAGGTGTCAGAAGGAGCGGGAAGAATTCGAGTTGGAGAGTTGAGAGCATTTAGTATGGATGAAATTATTTTTAGTAGAGCGAAGAACAGACTTAGCACGATTCCGGGCAGAAACGTAAAGACGATGTGATTCAGGGGTGGGTTGGCTCCGGTACCTTTTGTAGGCCTTCTCCTTGTTGCGGACAGCATTAGAACAAGCGTGATTAAACCAAGGCTTTCTTGCATTAGTCAAAGGATATGAGAAAGGAATGTATGCTTCCATGCCAGAGAGAATAACCTCTGTAATGCGCAAGGCACACTCAGATGGCTCACGGCCATGGAAGCAATAATCATTCCAGGGAAAATCAAAGAAGTACTGCCTGAGGGCCTCCCAGTCCGCGGCTCCAAAATGCCACAGACGACGCTTTCCTGGAGGGTCCACAGGCCGTACCGGAGTGATAGGGCAGGTTAAGGTAATAAGATTGTGATCGGATGAGCCCAACGGAGAGAAAAGATTAACAGAGTAAGCAGAAGGATTAGTTGTGAGGAAGAGGTCAAGTATGTTGGAGCTCTCTCCAAGGCGGTCAGGGATACGGGTAGGGTGCTGTACAAGCTGCTCTAGGTCATTAAGGATAGAAAAGATGTAGGCTTGTTCACCAGGTGGATCCGTGAAAGGAGAGGAGAGCCAAAGGTGGTGGTGAACATTGAAATCTCCAAGAATGGAGATTTCAGAGAAAGGAGAAATGGACAGAATGTATTCCATCGTAGAAGTAAGATAGTCGAAGAATTTTTGATAGTCAGTAGAATTAGGGGATAAGTAAACAGCACAGATATATTTAGTCAGAGAATGACAGGAAAGCCGAAGCCAGAGTGTGGAGAATTCAGAAGAATCAAGTTCAGGAACACGAGAGCAAGATAAGTCGTTGCGTATGTATACACAACAGCCACCCTTGGCTTTGAAATGAGTATAGAGAAAGTAGGAGGATACAGAAAAGGGTTTGCTGTCAGTTGCCTCAGACAGCTGAGTCTCCGTTAGAAAAAGAAGGTGAGGTTTAGAGGAGGAGAGGTGGTGCTCAACAGAGTGAAAGTTAGATGAAAGGCCGCGAATGTTGCAGAAATGAAGAAGAAGAGAGTCAGACAGTGGTTCCAGGCACCTCGAGTCGTCACCGGGAGAGGGGCAGATGGCGGGGGCATTTATGGTCCCCCCCCCTGGGGACTCCGAGGCTGGGTGAATTGACGCCATTTTTGTTGAATTTAGAATAGGAAGTGTAGTGTGTACTGTGCATGTAGTTTGGTGAAGATAGTTAGAGAAATTGTACTGGAGAGCATGCTGGCCTACTCTCTGTGTAACTGAGACACTGAAAAAGTTCAGCAAAGGGGGATGGTCAGGAACTAGTCCTGAGGGCTGATGAAACGGGAGCTCCAGCACTCCCTGTCATCAGCTTTCCATCCACCTCGGGAGTACTGCCCTGCTCGACTGGTGCTACAGTCTACACTCATTTGGCAATTGTTATTGTTCGTGTTCTTATCACCAGGTGTTTGCCATTACCATATACAATTAAATTTTAGTTTCAGAGAGGAGAGTTGTTCCGACACAAAATCCAGTTAAATGTTTCAGAATACGGTATATCTCCCTAATACATTATCTCTGGACTTAACCCTCCTCCTGCCTCCTTCTTTCCGTCTTTCTGTATCAACCTTTCCTGCCTTCCCTCTGTCCCCATCCTTCCTTCTACCTACTTCTGTTCCTCCTTCCACCCGCCTCCATTCTTGATTTCTCCTTCCTTCTCCTTGCTTTGTTCTTTCCCCTTGCGACCTTCCTTTTCTATGCCCCTTTCATCCCCCCTGCTTCCTGTCTCCCCCTGACTTATGTGTTCCTCCTGTCTCGCCCTCCCCCCGCCCATTTCCTCTCCTTACTGTTACCGTCATACCCTCACTCTGCGTTTTCTCAGCATTCCCTCCCTTTTCCTCTACACTTTCCCTTACTGCCCGAATGCCCACTCCTGCCGCTTTTAACTTAACCCCGTTCCCCTCTCTCTCCCCTCTCTCCTTTCCCTCCCTCCGCATCCGCCTTTTCCACCAAGCCCCCTTCTTTATCCTTTTCCCCTGTTCCCCTTGCTCGGCTCATCATCCCGCCTTGTCATGCTGTAATTAAATACAACCTTCAGGGCTGTGCTAATTTGCCTTCCTGATCAAGGACGCCTCGCCACTATAATCACATTAAAACACACCCACCCTGCCAAACTTTGTCTCTTTAGCCTCATCTGTCTTGTCGCGTCCTCCACCGCAGTATCCTATGGCACAATCTAGTTTTCCTGTTTTTATTATACCCGTGCTTGACAGCACAGGGGACTCCAGTGTGTGTGTGTGTGTGTGTGTGTGTGTGTGTGTGTGTGTGTGTGTGTGTGTGTGTGTGTGTGCTTAAAAGCGTGCGTGCGTGAAACTGCCTGTTGCATAACAAAATATAAAACCTGTGACCCTAGTGACGTAGTTCATCACTTCATTACGTTGGCATCATTTGTGTGTTATTCATGGCATCCCCGGACGATTTTTGTTACAGGTCAGGAATGTCTTCTGGTGAAAGGAACACAAGCGATCCATTAACACCTTCACTCCCTTGACATTTATATTCTTATCACCCGTATATATTTTTTCATTTAATTAAGAAGGACCTTGATAAAAGGGCTAGAAAAGTCTCCATTAACACACTGAGTACGACGGCAAAGGGTTGACAGCATTCTTTGTTGTATCCTTCACAATGCTGAAAATAATATATACCTCCAGAGCGCCCAAATACATTTTTTTTAAACAATTGTCTGAACAGAGATGCCACACCTTTAAAAGAATCAGATTTTTTACCCAACAGCAGTATTTTCGTATTTCACGGCTGACGATGTGGATTTATTAAAAAAAGATAAATAAATATCCACCTGTCATAACATTCATTTTTAGCAGGAACGATAAGGTTAAGAAAGTGTTGACTCTTCCTGTGCCTCTTATTTTTCCATCAAAAACATATCTTAGTTTTCAAAGGAAAAGAATCATGAACTTTTTTTTTTTTTTTTTGCAGGCAGGATAGGGGAAGGAATGCAAAAACTTTTCATGTCCTACAATTCAAAATCTGACTTACGAGAGGGAGTTTATCGGAAATTTGTGTTAGTGAATCTTGCGCCAGACATCTGGCTTACGACCAGTGCCAGTAAGGTAATAAAATGTTATATCCAGCCAGTAAAGTGCCGTCCTGGTAGCAGAATTGGTGAAAAAGAAGCCAAGGTAGAAGGAAGAAACTAAGCAAAGATATTAGGTCTCCACCTTAGTGTCACCTAAACCCGAACCCAGGATCTAGGATTTCTAGATTAGCTATCATGATGAGGGTGATGGTTCAATTAAATGTCTGTCAGCAAAACAGCGGGAGAGAGAAAGTCATCATATTACTGAAAAGATTAATAAAAACGGTTTTTAATCTTTCCCAGTGAAGGGTGTCTGTAGATATGGATGTAATCATTTAACGACACCAAGAATAAAATTAATAAATAAAGACATGGTCGTGGTGGGGGAGGGTACCCTCAGGTCCAGCTGCGGCAATATAAAGCATGCTCGGGGAAAATATATATATATATATGCCGAGGAAAATCCATTATTTCGGGAATTTCCGCGGAATGTGAAATATTTTTCGCCCAGTGCACCCAGTGCTGACGAGGAAAGCTGCCATCAGCGTGTGTGCACTGTGGTATTTTCAAAGTTCCAGATCCTGTCTATCCATATGAGTATATCTGTCTTTTATTAACATTTCAACAAACGGATCTTATTCCTGGTCTGTCTCTCCTTCTCCTTCCACCACCTCACTCGCATACATTCCCTGCTGAATATCTCATTTTCCATTTTCTCCACATTGTCGCATTGTATCAAAATCACGTCATTATATTTACGGCACTGCAGTGTGTCCAGCCGTAAGAACAGTCTTTGTACAGCGTCAGCATATATTTGGTGTTACCAAAAACATATCAGTAACTCAAGGGGTTAGTAACTGATGATATCAAACTGAGTCTGTCCTACTCACACATCACACGTATCTCTTCCTCTCATCCTTCGAATTCCTTGCTCAGTATATCTCATGTTTACCTGCACTGAATACCTCTCACAGGGACGCCAGGGGACGGGGGGGGGGGGGATTGAAGATAGCCCAAAGATGAAGCAGGGTAGGGAGGAGAAAGGGAGGAGGTGAGAAGGGAAGAAGGGAGGGTGAAGGGAAGTGATAGGAAGGGAGGAGAAGGGAGGGGTGAAGAGGAGAGAGGAAACGGTTGGAAGGAAAGAGAGATGAGAGTGGGCAAGCGAAGACACTGGTGAGGAGAGAGAGAGAGAGAGAGAGAGAGAGAGAGAGAGAGAGAGAGAGAGAGAGAGAACGAAGAGAAAAGAGGAGTTAGAGTTTCGGAGAGACAAAAAACGAGAACAGCGTGAGAATGAAGAGTAAGAGAGCAGGAACATCATAAATAAGAAAGTAACGAGGAAAGAAACGGGGAGAAAGAAATGAAAGAACGACCATCAGGGCAAAAATTAAGAGAATGAGAAACAGAAGCAGAGAGAGAGAGAGAGAGAGGCGGTAAATAACTCTGTACATTCTAAGTCACACAATAAACGCTCATGGTTGGGTGGGCAAGGGGAGAACCAAAATCTATCACTAGTTTCATCCTCCTCTCTCCTCCTTTCCCCTTTCCCCCTGTTCCCTCCCTCTTCTTCTCTCCTCTCCTTTCTCCTCCTTCCCCTCCCCTATCCCCTGTTTTACTCCCTCCCGCCACATTTTCCTCTTCTTTTCCTCCTCCTCCGCCACTTCCCGCTCCTCCAATCTCTATCCGGAAAGAAGGCAGCTCCACCAACTTTAACTCGGTCCTCTGTTGTTATCATTGACGGAGTTAGTTTAGGTGTGGTTGTTCAAAAGACTGCTGGTTGAGGGTGCAGTGGTGGTAGTTAGGGTGGTTGGAAGTATATGCTGGTTGTGGTAGGTGGATGGCATGGTGGCCATCGTGGTTGCAATGTTGGTGGTGGATGTGGTTGGAATGGTGGTAGATGTGGTGGTTGAAAGTATGCTGGTTGTCAGGTGTGTGGAGTAGTGGTACGTGTGGTAGTAATAGTGTTGGTGGTTGTGAGTGGAATGGTGGTAGTGGTTGTGGTTACTGATGTTTAGTCTTCATTCAGGTTATAATGTTGATGTGTGGTTTGGTTACTGAAGATGGATTGGTGGCACAGAGAGGAATGGTGGTGGTTGTGAATTCTCTCTCTCTCTCTCTCTCTCTCCCGACCCAACAAACAGCTGTTGTAATCCCTGACGCCTTCACTCAACTTAATTGCTCCTCAGTCCGAGGATCAACGCAGCCATATTTTAAAATACATACTTGGTGCTACGGGCACCATCGGGGTACCGCCGAAAAACAAGTGAACTCAGCCTCATTCACTTATATTCAGTCTCTCAGCTTTTGTATGTAGTAGTGTACATAAAACAGTTTCGCCATCCACAAGCAGCCCCACCGATGCACGGTTTACCCCAGTCGCCTCACATCTTTGTCTGTTTAGGATCACTGTCAGCGAGCCCGTCCCCATACACCTCTTCATTTCCGTGTGTTTTGTTGCACATTCGCCTCTCACCCTCTTGGATGCTCACACTGTATGAATTAGAATAATTTTCACACTATTTTTTCACTTTGTTTGAAGCCTCTTGCCTCTTCTCCTTCCCTCCAGTACTGGTCTGTATACTTTTAAAGGAATCTTCCGGCACCTGTTCCCTCCATGTCTCGTTACGCAGCCTGGTATTTAAAAAAAAAAAAAAAAAAGATAATGTATAAGAATGCACTGACGTATCGAATACAAATAACAGAAAAGCTGCACACAGAGAAAAGTCGGTCATGTGATGCAAAAAATCGCGAGAGAATTATGGAAGCCAAACAGAAGGCAAGAAATGTCTTACATTCATCCATATATAATCAAATCCTGTATTGCCCCATCAAGAGCGTAGATACTCAAAGCTGAGGTATGTAGACAAAGGCAGTGGTAACTAGTCACTCTTCCCTGATTGGCATTATGTGACAATAAATATCGACATATTGGTTGGAGCGTCTTAGCCCTTAACTAGACCACCAAACACCCACAGGACATGGTGATACGCTGATCATGCAACGTAGGCAATGGTGTCTTGATGTACAGGAAACCATTCAGCTTGTGACTGAGTGTAGCGTCACCTGAAGGTGTGGTGAAGGCAGTGTCTAACCCTGCCAGTTAGAACCTACTGTAGTTTCGAATACGTCTTAGGATCGAATATAAAACTCATTGTCTTGAAATGGTGTAGTGATGGGGAGGGGGAGGACAGCAGCAGTATATTCTCACGGCATAGTTAATGAGGGTGAGCTATGACCACATCCATTTTGGTCTTTGTGTGTAGTGACAAACGAGGCAACATCACACGAATTTATGAACCAGTCACTGTAAACACACACTGTGTTTACGAAACTAAATTTATAACCTTCCCTCACTCCCAGTCTGGCAAACACACACACACACACACACACACACACACACACACACACACACACACACACACACACACACACACACACACACACACACACAGGCAAAAACATTATCTCTCCGCCTTTTAAAAGCGGAGCGATAAATATAACTAATAGTAAATAAATAAATAATTAAATAAACAAATATAGACCTTTGGAACGCTGACAAGAATCGCTCGCCATGAACCCATTCGTTATTTTCTTTTTTATTTTGGTAAAGTCGAAAATTTATCGTTGACATAAATCGTTTCTGGGACCGAGCTTGTTGTAGTGACTCCTCTGTCATCCATCTGTCTGTCTGTCAATCTGAAACTGTTGCCTGACACTGCATCCTGTGAAGGAGTGGTATTTACGATGGGACCCTCAGGCGCTTCTCTCACTACTCCACAACAACCCCTCTTGCCACGACATACCATCACCCTCCTTACCTCTCCACCGTGTTCTCGGTCTCCTTCCCCTCCTCCTTCCAACCACTTCACGCAAAAAACAGTTTCTGTTTACTGTAACATGGAAAAAGATTCCGTAACTCCTCTCAGCTCAGTTGATAGCCAAGTGTAGTCATACAGGAAGATTGATTTTACAAGTCACCAAGGGGACCTGTTTGTACGTCATAACCGAAAGTTCCTCAAAGTCAAGAAACCACAGCTTAGTATTTAAGTACTGGGAGTGACCTAATTCTCTCAGGTGAAAACAACTTGCCTTTAGTCCGACTCTCACCTTCCCCTACAGACTCTTGTACCGCATCTCTCCACCTTACTCTGGCTCCTTCCACCTCTTCTCAAGCGGTAGAGAGGTGGCCTGCGGTCCTACCGGACCCAGGTTCAAATCCCCGCTGGGGCAGGGAACACTTTAAGGGTTTGAATTTCATGTAAAGCAGACATTACCGATCTACCAGAAGACCCGCCGACATGTCGTAAAAATTCCCCCGCTAATACCAATGCACCAGTCCTGTATGAGACAGCCTTAGCATGTACTCAATATGGACGGTGGGTGTTAGCGCCGAAGTGGTGACATGTAGAGATGTATGATACGTAGGAGGACTACTGGGCCTTGGTAGCAGGCTGTGAAGCCTATGCCCAGAGTCGAGCACATTAAAAAAAAAAAAAAAAAAAAAAAAACTCCCCTTTCAGCACGGCAGGCATTTCTTAAGCATCATAAAATCGTGTGGCGATCGTATTAATCAGAAGAATAGTCGGTTATCGTACTGAGAAGATTCATGGAGATTGCTTATAGCTCTTTTCGTCGCAAGATGTCTTTCGTAAGTTTTTTGAGCTAGGATGTAACAAGAACAAAAGAGAAAAAGATGAGAACTGTTATCGTACTGAGAAGATTCATGGAGATTGCTTATAGTTCTTTTTGTCACAAGATGTCTTTCGTAAGTTTATTGAGTTAGGCGATAACACGAACAAGAGAGAAAAAGATATGGACTGATACACATAGTACTGAAACATGGGTTAATGATTCTTTCTACAATTTGTCAAAGTTAGGTAATCTGTAATTAGCATCTGTTTTTGCAGGAACAACAAGAGAATGGGAGAAATTTTGCATTGCCCATTCCTTCTCCTTCAGTACTGTAACAGCTTTTCGTTGCGGTAGGGGGTTGATCAGTCAAGGTATGAATCCTTACCCAGAATAATGATATCAGTGATGGACCTGATGGTACTGGGATGGTGACGTACTTATTGCCTCCTGTACGTTCATTAATCCCATCAGCCCCATGACGTACATTATCTCCAAAAAGTATTGGTGCGCTGTTTATCTGATGCTGTCTGGAATGGTTCGACTGTACACAAGTAACAATCTTTTAATTCTTGTATAAATTATAACTTGCAATCCCAGTCTCTTTATACACGACAGGCCACAGCTAGTTATCGATAAGACAATAATTTACCATAGTGACTACCAACATGTGCCAGGGCAGACTAGCAATTCCCGGTATTCTTCGATCCGTGTCATTACATTTAACACATATTGTGCACCAATAGTTTTGGAGCTTGTGTGTGTCCGTAGTTTATTCCTGTTGCTGCTTGATGATTGTATTCAGTTTAGGAAACCATCCAAGCTCTGATATGCTTTTTGTGCCAGCAAGAACAGTGTTGAAAAGCGTTGGTCTTCTCTGCTGGATTTTCAAAGATAACCACCAATTCGGATTTGGTAGTGAAATCCACATTTTGTGAGCCAGTTTGAGGGGAAGACCGAAAACTAGATGGAAGGATGGACTGGAGAGGTATGCGATGGAGGGCGGTATAAGTTGAGGGGAGGGCAACGAAATGGTAAAGGACAAGGCGACGTGGAGGCAGTTTGTTTGTCGCCACCCCTTACGGGATTAAGGCGTCTGGCTATAGATGGACAGAATATATATATATAGACAGATAGATGGATAGATTTACTGTATATATCATATATGTATGTACACACACACACACACACACACCAGTATCGCATGCTGGAGTTCTGTAAACCCTGTATTCGGTCGTGTATCATCACCAACGCCGCTCACACTGCACTGTTCCTCCTACACTCAGTAAACGTAATATCGAATCTCCCATATATTCATGAATATTCAAGGCACCTGCGCCAAATTGGAATCGCTTGTGACGGGTTTAAATGTGTGAAAAGGCTGGGCAAGGCTGGAAACAGACGTGCGGAATCCAATGTTTGTTATTGTTACTGGGATTATAACTAACGAGATATTGCACCGGCGCGGGGTTTTAGGAAAACCTTATTGTGAAATATTATACTGCTGTGTACAAATATAACGTGGCTGCTGCGGCCTGTTCCGGTGTGAAGGGTATAGGCTTAGGGTATGTACCGGTGCTTAGTCCAGATGATTTACATTTGGGTCATGACAGTTTATAGTCGGCATTTTTGTTATATACACTGTAGTTTTGACTTTGCATATAATATGGTATAATTTAAACCTGCATTTACCGCACATTGTACATTATACCATATGAATACCTCGTCCAGTCATTAGATTCGTTTAAAAATATGCCAGAATGATGATGGTGGTGGTGACGGTGCCTTTTTTGTGATGATGATGATGATGATGATGATGATGATGATGATAAGGAGGAGGAGGAGGAGGAGATGGAATACATTATAAACTTGGAATACATTCATTCCAGGTTAATTGTAATTTAGAACTGGATTATATGCACTCTGTTATACTATAGTTTCTACTTCGCTTATGGGATATGCATTTGAGTATAAAGCTAATACTCGTATGCATTCATATTTTACTTTGGCATAGGTTTCATGCATCACAGATAAAAACTTTGGCTGTATGCATATTAGATCGATTATCAGGTATATTTAACTAGTATTACAGGCAACTAACCTTTTCACTAGAAGGATGTCTCTGTTATATCCGTGGTATCTCCAGATGATGTTTCGAACTGGAGTGGTTAGATACAGCCATTATTAATCCATCCAGGGCTAGAGGTCTGTCCTTAGGTGAATAAAATCGTCTGGTGACATCAAACATGTGAAAATAAACAACGTCCTGGAGCTAAAGGGGTTAACCTTGCATTGTGGTGGAGATTTAACGCCATCACCACGAGGACGTAATACTTTGGTTAATTCTTGTTGGGCGAACCTTGTATTGTGGTGGAGATGTAGTGGCCCGGAAGTCTCCGTAACACCTATTCCATAGTGACTTATTCTTCACTTTATACGTAAGGATATAGTGTATGTTATACTATTGAAGTAAACTATGTGTACGTCGACAATAGTTTAAGTAACTGAAAGGAGAATGTTAAGATTTAATATGCAAAATAAATCGCATATAAGGATCGGCTACGAGGCCTGCTATGGGACTCCGAATACGAGCATCCTACCAATACGATGACGTTGTCGTTTGGTTTACTGTGGTTGGCTGCACAGGGTCAGTTGGGCCTCTCCTACTGAACAAGTTTGACAAATATCAACACGGTGAAACAGAATCCTGTGCAGACAACAGTAATATAAAGTGTTGCAGTGATATGGGCAGTGTGTTGCAGTGATAAGGGCAGTGTGTTTCAATGATATGGGCAGTGTGTTTCAGTGATGTGGACAGTGTGTTGCAGTGATATGGGCAGTGTGTTGCAGTGATAAGGGCAGTGTGTTTCAATGATATGGGCAGTGTGTTTCAGTGATGTGAACAGTGTGTTGCAGTGATATGGGCAGTGTGTTGCAGTGATATGGGCAGTGTGTTGCAGTGATATGGACAGTGTGTTGCAGTGATATGGACAGTGTGTTGCAGTGATATGGACAGTGTTGCAGTGATATGGACAGTGTGTTGCAGTGATATGGACAGTGTGTTGCAGTGATATGGGCAGTGTGTTACAGTGATGTGGGCAGTGTGTTGCAGTGATATGGACAGTGTGTTGCAGTGATATGGACAGTGTGTTGCAGTGATATGGGCAGTGTGTTGCAGTGATAAGGGCAGTGTGTTCCAGTGATATGGGCAGTGTGTTCTAGTAATATGGGCAGTGTGTTGCAGTGATATGGGCAGTGTGTTGCAGTGATATGGACAGTGTGTTGCAGTGATATGGACAGTGTTTTGCAGTGTTAAGGACTGTGATGTAGTGATATGGGCAGTGTGTTGCAGTGATATGGACAGTGTGTTGCAGTGATATGGACAGTGTTTTGCAGTGATGTGGACAGTGTTTTGCAGTGTTAAGGACTGTATTGTAGTGATATGGACAGTGTGTTGCAGTGATATGGACAGTGTGTTGCAGTGATATGGGCAGTGTGTTCCAGTGATATGGGCAGTGTGTTCCAGTGATATGGGCAGTGTGTTCTAGTGATATGGTAGTGCGTTGCGGTGATATGGCAGTGTGTTGCAGTGATATGGGCAGTGTGTTGCAGTGATATGGACAGTGTGTTGCAGTGATGTGGTCAGTGTGTTGCAGTGATGTGGACGGTGTGCTGCAGTGATACGGACAGTGCTGCAGTGATACAGTGTTGTAGTGATATGGGCAGTGTGTTGCAGATATCGACAGTGTCTTGTTGTAGTGATATGGACAGTGTGTTGCAGTGATATGGACAGTGTGTTGCAGTGATATGGACAGTGTGTTGCAGTGATATGGACGATATTACGTTGATATGGACGGTATATTGAGGTAGACCGAGGATGAGGTGGAGGGATGGAGTTGAGAGGTATATGAGGGAGGGGGGAGTGAGTTGGGGGGAGGGGAGTCAAATGGTGGGTGACAGAGTGACTTGGAGGCGTTTTGTCTGCGGCCACCCTTTGCGGGATTAGGGCGTCGGGCTATAGATAGATAGATAGATAGTGTAGACATTATGCTCCGGAAGATCCAGCAGTCTCCCTCCTGTACGTATCACACACATTTACGTGTCACGTCATAGGCGCTGAGTTTATTATGCACCGTCCGTACTCAGTACATGAGAAGGATGTCTCCATCAGTACGGGCGTATTTTATTACACGTCGTGGGATCTTGTGGAAGATATGTAATGACTGTTATAGCGCCATTAAAATCCGTCAACTCCTTATTGACCCTACCTGGATCGATCTCGCGTTCTTTTGGACAGCACTCACTGCTCTGTCCATTCCACTGCCACCTCCATTTGAATCAGTCGAATGTAGTAAGTCGTACTTATAGCTTGTACTCTTATCTCTGAAATTATACACTTCTTTAAATCAGGACTTAATTCCCTCGTGGCTTAACAAATGAGAGTCTTGGTCTTATGTACAGCATCCGCATTAACGCAATTTTACGGCCTTGAAGCTTTATTTACCTCGTGACCTAGTAAATGAGAGAGTCTGGGTGTTATTTAAATAATCCGTAATAACACTTTTTCACCGCATGGGCTGGAGAATATACCAACTACAAGATGCAGTAATGACGCCTGATTTATGACGTTGGTGTGAGGGAGAACTGATGTACAGTATTTCTGACACATGATTGGCTCCCCCGGCACACATGAACTCCAGCTTTACACACACACACACACACACACACACACACACACACACACACACACACACACACATCTGTCATCGCGTGTGCAGATTAAGGTGTCAACACATGACATGACAAGGTACACAGAGAACACAACACACCACACCGCACCGCACCGCACAACACCGCACCGCACCACGCCACACCTCGCCGTACCACACCACACCACACGACAGCAAAACACTTTCTTAAACACTGCAGGTAGCGGTTGTCACGCAAGAAGGAAAGTGCCACAAAATAACCACTTAGCATAAAAATACAAACGTAATCAGAGACACATACCACCCAGACACTCAGTTGCTCAAATTTTACAAGCAGTGTTGGTACAGTACATGAGGAGAAGAGGAATGGGTGGAAGCAGAGGAGTGACGAGGAGGGGATATACTCAGGAATATGACACGCTATAACAGAGCACAGCACAATAAACCACCGATACATAACACACTGATTGACAAAGTATACTTAAAGGGTAAATTTTAACAAGCCTCACTAACATGCAAAAATTACTAAAGCAGTACTTAACACACGCAATAACACCCACACAACCAATCAGCCACACACTCTCACAAACGTCCCCCCCCCCCTCACCCTCTCTCTCTCTCTCTCTCTCAAAACATTGCAGGTTTTATTGATGCAGGAGATACACACCACATACAATGGAAAAGCGAGGGTGAGTAGACCCACGGATGTATGGTATGGTATAACAACAGAACTAAGAAAAAAAAAAACATACACAAGAAGCACAAAATCGAGACGACGCCACATGGCACCAACAATAACGGAATCAGAAACAGACAACGAAGACAACAGAATGTACATACTGAAGAAAAAAAATACATAAGGGTGTTGAGATTGGAAAGGAAAGTGTGGCGAATGGAGATGGTTGAGGCATGTACGACATAGTGCAGGTAAGGGTGTATGCTGAGGGATGTATGACATGGTGTAAGTGAAGGTGTATGCTGAGGGATGTATGACATGATATAGGTAAGGGTGTATGCTGAGGGATGTATGACATGATATAGGTAAGGGTGTATGCTGAGGGATGTATGACTTGATTTACGTGAGGGTGTATGCTGAGGGATGTATGACATGATAAAGGTGAGGGTGTATGACATGACAAGTGAGAGGAGTGACATGATATAGGTGAGAGACATGACAGGTGTGGGGTGTGTGACATGATATAGGTGAGATACTTGAGTGAGAGGTGTATGACATGATATAGGTGAGAGACTTCACAGGTGAGAGGTGTGTGACATGATATACAGTAGGTGTGAGACTTGACAGGTGAGAGGTGTATGACATGATATAGGTAAGAGACATGATAGGTGAGAGGTGTGTGACATGATATAGGTGAGGGTGTATGACATGACAGGTGAGAGGTGTATGACATGATATAGGTAAGAGACATGACAGGTGAGAGGTGTGTGACATGATATAGGTGAGAGACATGACAGGTGAGAGGTGTATGACATGATATAGGTAAGAGACATGACAGGTGAGAGGTGTATGACATGATATAGGTGAGGGTGTATGACATGACAGGTGAGAGGTGTGTGACATGATATAGGTGAGAGATGTATTACAAATTTCCAATACTGGTAAGTATGCACGATGGCCTCCAGTGCCGCACATGTTGCTGTTAACGAGTGGCTTTTCCAATACCCACCGTCACCCAGGGCTTGTAATGTCCCTAATACCAAAGAATTGAAACGTGTCATGACTTTCACATTTGCGTTTTTATGATGCATGTTAGGGATAGGAAAGCGGTCGTGTGTGTGTGTGTGTGTGTGTGTGTGTGTGTGTCTCTGCGTGTGTGCTTATATTTGCATAAGTATAGTTGTATGATTATGGTGTGTGCGCAGCTGTGTGCGTAAGGAATGCGTGTGTGCGTCCTTGTGTATTATTTGGAGAAAGAAGAGGGGAGAGGAAGGGAGGGGGAGGGGGCTACGGTATGGCTGGGGAGGATGAGAGTACAGTGTGCAACAACGGTGAATGGGACAGCAAGGCAGCATTTAAAGATCCCTTGGTCATCCATTGTTGTCACTCCTCCTCTTTAAAACCCACCCTCTCCACCCGACCCTTACACCCAACCCTCTCCACCCCACCCTCACTCCCCACCCTCGCTCCCCACCCTTTCCACCCCACCCTAACACCCAACCCTGTCTATCAAACCCTCTCCACCCAACCCTCATACGCAACCCTCTCCACCGAACCCCCACACCCAACCCTCTCCACCCTACTCTTGTGTTAGGACTCCATATTATAATTGCAAATCATAATAAATAGATAGATAAATAGATAGATAGAGAGACAGATAGAAGCAGGGAGTCAGATGATGAGAAGGTATTGTGTCTGCGAGAATCGAGCAGTGCTAAACATGCTTACACACTCTTAACTCGAGGAATGCTTGATAGGCACATGACAGCGCCTAGTGACCATACACACACATACACACATACTCACACACAGGCTTCTAGAACTTTCCACTCACAAGGAACACACGTGACACACCCCTGCTACACCAGAATTTAGGAAAGAGAGCTCAGACGGAGGTTAGCCATAGAACAGGCAGGAGAGAAGGAGAAAAGCGATACAAGAGGCTGGTCGCAGGGGAAGGGCTTGGCAACTTGAGAGAGAGAGACAGAGAGATAGCTAGCGGGACTGGACTCTATACTTCGCTCCGTGTGAGAGACTTGTTAATATTTCCAAGACAAATAAAAATAGTCCCATACTATTCTTTACCTCTCCTGTCACTACATGACAAATGGGAAGCTACTCCAAGATATAAAAACCGCTCGTCCATAAGTCTAATATATATATAACTCAACCACAAAGGAACCACAAAGTCTTTTATGACATTTAGTCATTTTATGACATTTGGTAGCAGCGAACGTATACGAACCTCGTCTACGAATCAACATTGAATTCCTACAAAATATCAAGATTGAAAACAAAAAAATACCTCTCACAACCAACAACTCGACCAGCTCCTGACAATATTCTCTCCAACCAGCCCCCTCCGTCTCCCCGATCATCATGCTGATGCAGAGGTGAAGAGGTCACAGGACGCCTTGCAAGTAGTTTAACAATATATTGATACAAACAATCTTTGCAACTTCTACGACGAACCAGCGAACTACAACCAGCTACAAAACAACTCTATAATCTTCACGTAACTTCAAGCAGCAACAAGAAGAATATAAAACAAAGTAAGTAAAGAAGAGGAAAGACCGAAGCAACAAGCCCCCACCACTCTCTCCCGCCTATGCTGACCCAGAGGTCAAGACACGCAGCAAAACACCAAGTCCATATTCACAACTCATCTTACTCACCGGTCTTCACTCAAGTTACTCATCGCTACTCATTCACTCACCACAGCTACCAGTGTGGGAAGCTGACGTCACCATGTGCTGAGACGACAACACGCCAATCAACCCGTGAAGAACAACGCTATCACCACGTGCAACACCACTCACACCATTTCCTCCATGGTAAAAATTATTGAGTTACATAATTACTTCATTTATACAATACACAGTGATAGACAATAAACTTCTTCACAAACATATAAAACGTGCTGTATAGTTACTGCTTAAATATACATACTTCAGTTATCTGCATAACTCAAACACTAAATAATCACCAACAATAAATATTCTACACTGTATATATTCATTCATTTATTATAACATTTATTTACTACCAACGAGTGTTACCATTTATACCTACATAAAATACGTGTTTCATACATACAGCTATACATTATTACATCTACAAAGTAATAAAGAAAATATACCATCACAGTTACTCAGTGAGCGATTAAAAGAACTGTATTAAACATTTATTAATTAAAGCTACCTAGTGGAAACATATAAATTAAGTTACAAGGTAAACTAGAGAAAAAAAAAAAAATGGCCAACACAAATGACGTTAGCAAGAGTGAACATCTTCAACACAATCGTGAAGACAATGATTTCCACACAGTGCTGACACACATATTACCCACGATAGGTACAAGTGAACAACAAGTCAGTGTATATAGTTAATACTGTATATAGTGTATATATATATTTTTTTTATATAAAATAACAAAATATGGGACTATATAATATCATTTTATACTCTCTGTGCAATATAAACAAAACTTTAAAAAAGTATCCCAAGGAAATTAGCCAGTAATTATGCAACCATGAACAACATAGAAAAAGCGTACACAAGCGAAGAAAAACAAACTATAGAAAATCAATACATACAAAAAAAAAAAAAAGAAAGAAAGAAAGAAAAGTAAGAAAGAAAAAAGAGAAATAGAGTAAGATCACATAACAAACAAATGAAAATAAGTGTAAGTGTTACTACATATGCCAAAATACCACATAAACTACAAACAAAAAAGCAAATTGTTGTCTCCACAAGCAAGTGGCATGACACATCATCACTATCATCGACCGCAGCATATGTTAGAACTGCAATTATTACAATTATGTAACTCCATATTATAATTATGTAACGACAAACGATTACATTATGTTACACTTGCTACAATTATGTAACTACGAACAATATGTACCAATTTATGTGACAGTTGCATTAACAAGATGTAACTTTTATGTAACTTTAACTACAATTATGTAACTACAAACAATATGTACCATTTCTGTGACAGTTGCATTAACAAGATGTAACTTTTATGTAACTTTAACTACAATAATGTAACTACAAACAATATGTAACAGTTATGTAACGACAAACGATTGCATTATGTTACACTTTGCAAATTAACAGTTGCATTAACAAGATGTAACTTTTATGTATCTTTAACTACAATTATAAGGCCAAGACACTTATATAAGGCCAACACAATTATGCATTAACACAATATAAGTCATACAATTATAGCACAATTCTGTATTACCAGTATCATCATACAAGTTAGGTGAAATATTAGACATTACTAAAGTGATAACTCTATGTAATGTATAACCTAGCAGTATTACCATTGCTCAATTATATGCGTACGTCTGTTGTACATGCACGTCTTACAAAGTGTTATACAACAACCATTGCATTTATTCAAATATGTATACAACTTGTTTAAAATGTAATATTACTGAATAATCACTATTTACTATGAATATTATATGTATACAGTATTCATACAATTATGTTACTTTTACAATATTATGTATTTCACTTAATTAGCTTATAAGTTCATTATAATGTATATATAATATGTATTAATATGTTAGGACTATTAACTGTCGATGGTACGCCATTTTCGCGCGGCAATGTGTTAGGACTCCATATTATAATTGCAAATCATAATAAATAGATAGATAAATAGATAGATAGAGAGACAGATAGAAGCAGGGAGTCAGATGATGAGAAGGTATTGTGTCTGCGAGAATCGAGCAGTGCTAAACATGCTTACACACTCTTAACTCGAGGAATGCTTGATAGGCACACGACAGCGCCTAGTGACCATACACACACATACACACATACTCACACACAGGCTTCTAGAACTTTCCACTCACAAGGAACACACGTGACACACCCCTGCTACACCAGAATTTAGGAAAGAGAGCTCAGACGGAGGTTAGCCATAGAACAGGCAGGAGAGAAGGAGAAAAGCGATACAAGAGGCTGGTCGCAGGGGAAGGGCTTGGCAACTTGAGAGAGAGAGATAGAGAGAGAGAGACAGAGAGATAGCTAGCGGGACTGGACTCTTTACTCCACTCTGTGTGAGAGACTTGTTAATATTTCCAAGACAAATAAAAATAGTCCCATACTATTCTTTACCTCTCCTGTCACTACATGACAAATGGGGAAGCTACTCCAAGATATAAACACCGCTCGTCCATAAGTCTAATATATATATAACTCAACCAAAAGGAACCACAAGGTCTTTTATGACATTTTCATTTTATGACACCCTCACACCCAACCCTTTCAACCCCACCCGCTCCACCCCACCGTCACATCCAGCCCTCTTCATCCCACACTCACACCCACCCTTCCCTACCTCACCCTCTCCACCACCACCCTCCACCCAACCTCCACCCTGCTCTTTCCACCCAACCTTCCACTTCACCCTCCCACCCCCCCCTCACCCCCCCCTTCCACCCCACCCTCACCCCCCCTTTTCACCCTCCCACACATACTCTTTTCTGCTGCACCCTCCCACACACCCCTCTCCACCCCACACGCAAGCCCATCCGTCTACACTCCACCGACAAGCCCACCCCTCTACACCCCAACCGGAAACCCACCCCTCTACACTCCACCCGCAAACCCACCCCTCTACACCCCAACCGCAAACCCACCCCTCTACACTCCACCCGCAAACCCACCCCTCTACACTCCACCCGCAAACCCACCCCTCTACACTCCACCCGCAAACCCACCCCTCTACACTCCACCCGCAAACACATCCCTCTGCACCCCACCGCAAACCCACCCCTCTACACCCCACCCGCAAACCCACCCCTCTGCACCCCATTCACACACCAACCCCTCTTACCTCTCCATCAAAACCAACGCTGTCCACTCCACCCTCATAGCCAGTTCCCTCCACCCCACCATCACACCTAAATCTCTCCATCCCACCCTCACAGTCAGTCCTATCCACCTCGCCTTCACACCCAACACTCTCCACGCCATCCTCGCATCCTACCCTCTCCTCTCCACTTTATCTCTCCCACTTCTGCCGTATCTCCTCCAGCTTTACCTCAGCTTTACACCTCACCTCCACCCCTCCACCATACCTCACCAAACCTCTGTACATTACTTCCTCCTGTCATCCCCACCTCTGCGTCTAATATCACCTCTCCATCTCACTTCACCCCACCTCAACCTTCTCCTCCCCTACACAGCCCTCTCCACCACGCTTCACCATGCCTCTCTACCAAGCCTTACCATGTCGCTCCACCTCAGCTCTCCACCACTGCTCACCGTACTTCTCCGCCGTGCTTTGCTGTGCTACATCATCACGCTTCACCATAGCTTTCCACCTTGCCTCTCCACCATGCATCACCTACATCTCCACCACGCTTCATACCTTTCCAGCTCACCTCTTTACGCTTCTCCTCACGTTTCTCAACCTCGATTCACCTTACCTCTTCGCCATGCTCCATCTTGCCATTCAACCCCGCTTCAAAATACCTTTCCACTTTTCGTCATACCTCTCCACCATGTTTCATGAAACCTCTCCACCAAGCTTCACCATAGCTCCCCACCTCACCTCTCCACTTCCAGGGATGGGGTCATATACAAGAGACCACATACAAATACAGATGCAAATACACTAATTCGTCAAGAGTCAAATACAAGTATTGATTTTGCTGTATTTGCAAGTACAAATACAAATGCAAATACATGATTATTTTGACTGTACTTGAAGCAAATATGACAAATCATAGGATTAAATACAAGTATAAATACAAATATGCAACTTTTGACATTTACAGATACATCTACAAATACAGATATTGATTTTACTGTATTTACAAGTAGAAATACAAATACAAATACATACTTGGCCCCATCCCTGTCCACTTCACACCTGACCATCCACCTCACGCTCAACCCTCCATCTTAACTCTTCACCCTGCATCCCCACTTATTATATATATTTTTACCCATTAGTCTGGGTGCATGGTGGAATATGTAATTAGGCCTTTTTTTATTTTTTCGGACGGGGAAGGATTAGGAAGTAGATTATAGTTCCACGATTTTTCTTTTACTATTTTTTGGTGTCAATTCTAGCCTCTCGCCATCAGTAATCTGTCCTTTATAAAATTTACGTGTGTCGACTTTCTCTTTACTCTTATAAACTATTATGGTCACCAGAAGGACGCTATAGTTAGGTTCTACATACCTGTACTTGCTAGAGCGCCACCTCCTCTCCTCTATCACTGTCACCCTCTCATCCCCCATCCCCTGTTGCCCAACTCTACCTCCACCTTTTAAGATAACCACTATAAACATCAGTACCCACCTCCTTCGTCTCTCTCTCGTTTTTTTCATATTTCTTCTAATTTCCATCTCCCTTCTGACGCCCCCCTTTTTTTCCCCTGCATTACTTTATTTTCTTCACTGCCATTCCTTCCTCCCTCCCATTCTATACTTTCGCCCCCCCTTTTTTTCTAATTCCTTTCTTCTCCCTCCATCCTCTTCCGTCCTTTTTCATTTTACATATCTTTCTTTCCTTCTTTCTCCTTCCTTTCCCTTCTCTTATTCCCCCTTTCCTCCCTTTCCTTCATTTGCTCTTCCTCCCTTCCCTCCCTTTACTTCATTCATCCTGTCATTTTTATCATTCAGCCTCATTGTCTTACACTCTCCTTCCCTCCCTCTTTACTCCAGTATTTTACCTCCCTCCTTTTCTTTTCGTTTTTCCTTCCCCTCTCTTTTTTTTTATGCTTTTCTTTATGATTCCTCATTTCCTAGTATTTTTTCTGTTTCTTCCTCTCTTCTCTCCCATCCTTTCTTCTCATCTACTCTGTCCCCTGCATTCTTTTCTTTCCTTTTTTCTCGTTTTTTTCCTTTCTTCTGTCCCTCTCCCACTCCTCCTTTCATATATTCTCTTTTAACCCTTTTCTCTTGCGCGTCTTAGGCTACCTCTCCGTCCCTATTCCTTTATTCTCCATTCAATCCTTTCTCCCTGTCTCACCTTTTCTATTTCATTTTGTTCCCCTTCTTTCCATCCTCCTCCTCTTCGCTTCCCCCATCAATAAATCTAGGCCTTCCCTTCATTGTCCCTCCCTCTCACCTCATTTTCACATGTCCCCTCTGTTCTCTTTCCTCCCCTCCTCTCCCCTCCCGCCCCACCTCATGCATCTTCCTGGTTTCCCTCACGGTCCTTTTAACTTCATATTTATCATTCTCCTTTGCGTACTTCCACGTGCCCTGCCCTATCCTGTTTTACCCTGCCATTCTTCCTGTTTGCCCACTTTCTTCATTTTCTTGCCATGCCCTTCCCTGCGCTACTCGACCCTCCCGTTTATGTCCACCCCTGCCCTGCCCTGCCCTGCCTGATCATGGCTTAGTCCTACCTAACCCTGCCCTACCCTGCCCTGCGCTGCCCTACTATGCTATACCCTGCCTTACCCTACCCTGCCGTCCTGCCATCCCTCCTTCCCTTATTCCTCTCTGTATAAATCTTGTTCCGCTTTTCCTCTGCTCCCATTTCCTTCACATGCGTCTCACTCCCTTCCCCGTCCCTCTTCATTTCCTCTTTCCTCCCTGCCTCCAATAATGAAGATTCTCTTTTCCATCACACCTCCCCTTCTCTCTCACTTCGTCATATTTTCCTTCTCTGTTTATTTTCCTTTGCTTTTCTTTCCATCTTCTTATCCTTCTTTCCCTCCCTTTTACTATCCCGTCACTCTTCTCTCCTCCTTTCCCTCCCTTCCCTTTCCCCTCCTCTCGGCCATCCCCTTTTACTCCTCTCAGTCGCTTGCACCTTTCCCTCCCACCCCCTTTACTCTCCTCCTGTTCCTTGTCTCTTCCCCAATCTTTCTCTCGCCTCTCTATCTTTCCCCTCTTCTTCTTTGTTTCCTCCTATCACTCATTTCCCTCTCCCCTCTCTCCCTCACCACCTGAAGAGGGAAGGTCACGCTAAGTTACCCAAAACGTGACCAGCCTTACCATTATGCAAATAGCCACCAGAGGGAAAGAAATCCCTGGTGTGAGTTGAAGGTAATGGTACAGCGTAGCGGTGTGATGTGTTGTGTACCTCCTGTACTGCCAGCAGGGGGGTGGATAGGGGTGAGGGAGGGAGGGAGGTGAAGAGAGGGTACCCTGAGTGGTGTGATGTGTTGTGTACCTCCTGTACTGCCAGCAGGGGGGTGGATAGGGGTGAGGGAGGGAGGGAGGTGAAGAGAGGGTACCCTGAGTGGTGTGATGTGTTGTGTACCTCCTGTACTGCCAGCAGGGGGGTGGATAGGGGTGAGGGAGGGAGGGAGGTGAAGAGAGGGTACCCTGAGTGGTGTGATGTGTTGTGTACCTCCTGTACTGCCAGCAGGGAGGTGGATAGGGGTGAGGGAGGGAGGGAGGTGAAGAGAGGGTACCCTGAGGGGAAAGATTTAGGGGAAAAGAGGAAAATTTTTCAGGAAGAGATACATGAGGAGAGGAAAAAAGAGTGGTAAAGGTGTGAGTTTAAGCCAGGGAGTGAGAGGAGGGGGATAGGCGAAATGACCGTATACAGTATGTAGGAGGACATAGAGGACGAGTGATACATACAAACGTACATACATACATAGATGTATGTATTATAAATACTCGTATATAAAATTTTGTGTGTGTGTGTGTGTGTGTGTGTGTGTGTGTGTGTGTGTGTGTGTGTGTCAAATCGTGGAGTATTTGAATGGAATTATAACCTGTGTATTGAACAATTCGTGTAATTCACCGGTTTTATGCAAAGCTGGGTTCTTTGTATAGTGTATGATAATATAAGCCATTTAAAAAGAAAGCGCGATGATTGTTAGGTTATGCCAGAAAAACGGGTAAGAGCTCAGATAATGAAAATAAAACCTTTCCAGAGATGTGGGGAACCCGATTCTTTGCAGCGTGAAAGTGAAAATTGTGAATGTAAGATGACTGCTGACGCTGTGCAGTTAACATGAAAACCATAAAAGGTCAAACAGTAAAATAAATCCTTTCCTGAGATATTTGAACTAGATTCTTTGCATCGTGAAAGCTAAACATGTGTGTTGGTTTTATGGATTGCGTAATGGCAGGCCAGAAGACCGGGTAAATGTTGTTTTGGAAACACCAATGGATGAACACGTAATAGAGTTTGAATGCCAGGGATCATCAGGCTTCACTGCATATACATACTTTATTGTGGCTGCTTCTGAATTACATTAGTGTGGTTACCGTCAATCGATTATGTTTACCTAATGAAGAACAAAGTGGAGAGGTAGGGTGCTGGGGTGAAGTGTGAGATGGAGATGGTTGGAAGAAGAAAATGGGGAGGAAGACCGAGATCGAGGTAGAGAGATTAGGTGTAAGATTGGATTATATGAGGGTAGATTGGTTGGAAGATTACGGAGAGGAGGATTGTGAAAAGAGGTAGAGGTATGAGCAAATACAGTATATAAAGGATGTTCGTGTGTGTCATGGGAAGAGGGGGTCGTTACTGAGTAGGGAGAGAAATGCCTGAAAGTTAGTTTGTCGGGGCCACCACTCACAGGATGAGGGCCAGGCAATAGGTAGATATATACGTGTGAGAGAGGGAGCTGTCGGGAGGGGGGGGGGGTTGAAAGGGGAAAGAGGAAAGGAAGGAGATGGACAGCGTTTGGGGATGGAGAGTCTGGGGACTGATGGAGATAAGAGGGGAGAGGAAATGGAAGCAAGATAGATAAGAGAGAGGAGGGGGGAAGATTTTGGTGGAGGAAATGTATGAAAAGGGGTTTGAGAGGAGAACGAGAAAGAACGGAAGGCCGGAAAAGGGGGAGAGCTGAGAGTAGAACAATAGAGAGAGGGAAAGAGAGGGGAGGCGTGTGTGGGATAACAAGGGAAAAGATAGAGGGGAAGGGTAGAGGGTGACAGTGGAGACGAATAATAAAGAATGAAGAGGGAAAAGAAAGAGAGAGGAAGAGTGAAAAGAAGCCTGATAGGGAAAGGCAACGTAATGAGGGCTGTGAGTAGAGAGAAAGGGGAACAGAAAATACGGAGAAAAATAAAACGGCAGCTGAGAGAGAGAGAGAGAGAGAGAGAGAGAGATTGTGGACTAACGAGGGAGGGATAAAGAGGAGGAGGGAATAACAAGAGGGAGGAGAAAGAAAAACAGCAATAATGAGAAAGGAGGGAGGGGAAAAGTGACAGAGAAGTGGAGAGGGGGAGAATATATGAAAGGAATGAGTGGAGTGGGGGGAGAGTAAATAAATAAATAAATAAATAACTTTATTTCCACTAAGCAGTGGTTATTAATAAAGATACATGTTCCGATATATAGTAAGTACAGTACAATGAAAACATGAAAAATCAGTACATATGAAGACAAATTTAGAGCAAAATAAAATCTCAGTTGGGATTTTTATCTTGCAAATGCATCCAAGGTATTTCAAGTCATAAAACATTTTTCTCTCCCATAAGAAAACACAGCAGCCTAGATTTGAATACTGGTAGGCTACTGGCGTAGGTTATTAAAGCAGGCAATTCATTCCAGAGCTTCGGGCCCTGTACAGCGAGTGACCTGGCACCAGTGCTAATGTGGACTCTTGGTACATATAGGCTATTTTGTTGTCTGGTTACACTTCCAGTCACGTTATGCACAGAAGCAAAGGACATAAACCATTCTGGGTACACACCACGCAGTATCTTATACATAGTACAGTACGTATCAAATGCATGCTTTTGTTTAATATTTAGCCATCTTAACTCTTTCAGGACTGGAGAAACATGATCGTATTTCCTCATTCCACCTACAGCAACTTTAGCAGCAAAGTTCAATAGTTTCTGGGCACTGTGTATAAGAGTTCCGTTGGTTGTACCCCATATCCTAATACAATAATTAATCAAGCTCAACACAAGAGCTTGAATTATGATTATACGAGTCTGTTTCTGGAAATTGTCACTTAAACGATTTATATACATCAATGTCCCCATGACTTTTTTATTTAACTCATTAATATGCACATCAAAGCTCATATACTTATCAATATAAAGACCTAAATTTTTAACATGACTACTAGGAGTGATGTTATTGCCATCAAACTTTACAGTTGCATTAGCAGGTATACGTGATTAGAGTTGTCGATTTCCAATAAAAATACATTGAGTTTTATTTGGGTTAATCATGAGACCATTCCTAAGAAAATACTGATTAGCTTTGACAAGGGTTTCTTCAGTCTTAGTGATAAGATCCTCCAGATTATTTATAGTACCTGTATGAAGGAATTGTGTATCATCAGCATATTGTGTTAATATACAGTCATTTAAATAAGTTGATATGTCATTTACGTAGATATTGAATAAAAGTGGACCTAAAATTGAACCTTGTGGGACCCCGTAAGTTACATTCTGCTTTGTAGATACGACATCATTTTATCGAACAGACTGAGTTCTGTTACTAATGTAACTATTAATCCAAAACGAATCAATTTTTACCTTGGCACATTTATCTATGAGGATGTCATGGCTAACACTATCAAAAGCTTTAGAGAGGTCACACAAGGTTAACAGAGATATTTTCTTTTGGTCCATATTGTCATAAATTTCATCAGTTATAACAGTAAGAGCAGTCTCAGTAGAAAGCTTTGATCGGAAACCATGCTGAGTGTTAGATAAAAGTCTCTTTGTTTCTAAAAAGTTTAATAGTTGAATAGCAACTACCTTTTCTAATATTTTAGAAACAGTAGGTAATAGTGAGATGGGCCTATAATTATTAACATTGTTGATATCACCTGTTTTGAAGACGGGGACATGAATAGAGGAGATCAGAAAAATAGTCATAAATAAAAGTATGAAGTAGCAGTAAGAGGAAGAGATAGACTTGGCCATAGGAGGAAATACGAGTAGGAAAGGATGAATTAAGATAACAGGCAACTGTAGAGGAAAGTAAGAGTGGGAGTAGGTGGGTAACCTGGCATTGTGTCTGTACATACCCAAACGGTGGAATGACACAGCTGTTACCAGGATTTTCTATTTATCTATCTATTGCCAGAAACCCTAATCCCGTAAGGGGTGGCCACAAACAAATCGCCTCCATGTCACCCTGACCCCCCGCCATTTCACTGCCTTGCTCCCAAGTTGCACACGCCTCTCTCATATTCCTCTCCACTCCATCCCCTCATCTCATCCTTAACCTCCCTTTCCCTCTCCACCCCTCCACCTCACTCACATAAACTCTCTTCGTTAGTCTCTCGCTCTCCATCCTCTCCACATGGCCAAGCCACCTCAGTGTATTTCTCCTAACGCTTTCTGTAACATCCACATCCACACCACAACGCTCCCTCAGGTCCTCATTTGTCAGTCTGTCTCTCCATGTAGCTCTACATGCTCCTCTCAAATAGCTCATTTCCACTGCTCTCACTCTTGACTTGTGTCCTTCCAACAAGGTCCGAGCTTCATTTCCACACTTTAGAGTTGGTATCACGATACTGTCATGCAGCGACTATTTTTTTTACTGCCATGCTCACTTCCTTGTTTCTTATCAATGCTTTCAAGAACCAGCAACCTTTCTTCCTTGTTGTACCTTTCAAGCACTTCACCCTCCAAACTTCCGTCCTTACCATCACACTACCGATGTACACAAATGGACTCACATTATCCATTTCCTCATAATCCAACCTCCCTGTACATTCATTGACTTCATTTCTCTCGAAAACCATAACTCAACTCTTCCCTACATTTATCTATAGATTACGTGACCAGATTTACTGGAGTTAAAAGCGGGACGCGCGCGCGCGCGCGCGCGTGTGTGTGTGTGTGTGTGTGTGTGTGTGTGTGTGTGTGTGTGTGTGTGTGTGTGTATATATATATATATATATATATATATATATATATATATATATATTATGTGAGTGACAGCGACCGCTGCTGCACTACACCTCACCCTGAGGCTGCTAATCAAACACAAACGTCTCCTACGAACTCCGAACATACCTTACGGTACAGTGAATGGGCCGACGAAAGTTACCAGCTAGTGAGAATTACAGATTTTATATTAATAATCCGGTATTTCATTTGGTTAGGATTATGCATAATTGTACTAATTCATCCTAATTTCACTAAAGAAGGTCATGTTATATCTAATCCAATAGTAATTTTCTAAAAGCGGAACATTTAAGACAATTTGCTGAAAAAGCGGGACATCTAGTCACAATTTAAAAAGCGGGACTGTCCCGCCAAAAAGCGGGACTCTGGTCACATTAGTTTCGTACACACTCTCCCAGACTCATTCACCAAGCCTTGCAGTTCCCCTTCGTCTTCACTTAACAATACTGTACAATTCATCTGCAAACAACAGCACAGGGAGTTTCCAAACACTGCCCTCTCTCATTAGGGCCACTCCGACATCCACTGCCCTACTATAACCCCATCCATGAACAGATTGAACAACCATGGGGACATGACACATCCCTGTTTCAATCCAACATTCGGCAAAAAAAATTCCCACAGTTCACTATCCATGCGCACTGCAGCCTTTGCACCCCTATACATACTCTTCTCGGCATTCAGCAACTTCCCATTTACTCCATATAATCTTAATAGTTTCCTCATTCCTTTTCTCTCCACCCTGTAATAAGCTTTCTCTAAATCCATGAAGGCCGCATACAACTTCTTTCCCTTCTCTAGAAACTATTCCACTAAAGATATAAGATTTAATATCTGATCTACGCAACCTCTTCCCATCCTAAAGCCTCCCTGTTCTTCTCCAACTAATTCTTCTGTTATTTCCCTAACTCTGTCAGTAAGTATCCTACCATACACTTTTCCTATTACACTAAGAAGACAAATGCCCCCATGATTACCACACACTTCTTTTTCCCCTTTTCCTTTGTACAGGGAAGTAACTGTACTTGACTTACAAACCTCCAGGACTGTACCTTCGTCCCAGACCATTCTGCACATCTTCCATAACAGAATATTATTATTATTATTATAAATTCTAGTAGTAGTAATATTACTACTGCGTCTGCTACTACTGTTTATTGTAGCTTTTGTTGTATTGAAGGCTTTGTGGATGTGTGGATGATTGTTTGGGCCTTTTCACATGGTACTGTTTTCTCAGTAATCCTAATGTAGAGTTTTCTCTTTCCTGGATCTGAATCCCATCCACCCCAATTACCAATGGGAGGTAGGGTGATGATGATGATGGTGAGGATTTTCAGTACGATACAGATGTTGTGATCGTTGGTGTTAGTTTTCCTAATTTTGAGTTTTCCATGTTATCGCAGACCTTTAGCAAGGCGAGGCGATATGGTGTGTGTGTGTGTGTGTGTGTGTGTGTGTGTGTGTGTGTGTGTGTGTGTGTGTGTGTGTGTGTGTGTGTGTGGCCAGAACATACCAATAATTTGTGGGCTAATTTTCACCAAACCATCAGGAAATAGCAACAGTGTGGATGTGCTGAAGCCTATTACTTTTGGTGAGGATTTGATCAAAGACGACCGAATGTCAGCCACCATATATTTACCTCCGCCAAGGAGGTTATGTTTTACCCAGCTTTTTTTTTTTTTTTTTTTTAATACTGCTAGCAGAATTACTCAAAACGTTATGAACAAATTTTGATGAAATTTTCTTGAAGGGTGGGCCATGGCCCAAGGAAGAAATTATTAAATTTCAGGCCGGATCCTGATCCGGATGCGGGGTATCGCGCACAGTGCAGTATCTCCAAGAGTTCTCAATGAATTTCAATGAAATTTTGTGGAAAGGTGGGCCATGAACCAAGAAAGAATTGATAAAATTTTGGGGCGGATCCGGATCGGGATTCTGTATCGACGGATTCGGATCCTGATCCTTTTTAGTGGGAACGGCATTGGTGTAGGTATGCGCTTTTTGAGCACTTCTAGTTTGTAATATGAATTGGCTTTATGTGAAATTGGGTGACTGAATTCCATAGAGTTTTCCGAATTTTCTTCAAATTTAAAATGTAGGTAGCTTGTACCTTAGCCAACTACATACGGTATTTTGATGGGCGTGTAGCATCCGGCCGCCAGATGCTTTTGTTTCATTTTCTGATGTTATCAACTTCATTTTTGTCGTTGGAGGTAAGATGATGATGATGATAATAATAATAATGATATATGTTTTACTAAGGTACGCTTTAAATATCAACGGTACTGTACCATATAATTGGGTATTATCTTACTCTCATTATTCGAGAGTCCATTCTCAGCCATCTCATTACTATAAGGAACGCAGGTTAAAGTCTTTATTAATACCCTTCCTACTTAATAAATTTCTTGTCTCCCCGTCTCTCCTCATCCTCATCTTCTCTCCCTCCCCTCATTCGACACTCCTTCCCTCATCACTGGCAGTAATTCCTTTGATTTACCTAACCTTCATCATCTTCTTTCATCCCATCCCCTACCCCTTTGCCTTCCTTCTTCTCCTCTTTTCTCACCTTCTCTTTCCCCTTCTCCTCCCCTCCCCTCTCTCTGCTTCCCCTTATCGTCTTTTTCCCTCACCTTCTCGTCCCTTTCTTCCCACCTTCCTTCCCCTTCTCCCCATCCTATACCTTCTCATCATCCCTTAGCTTTTCCTTCTCTTCCTCCTTCTCCTCATCACTTACCCTCTTCTCTCCATTCTTACCCTTTACCTCTTCTTCTTCCCTCGCCCCACCCCCTTCCTTTCCTTTTCCCCATCCCTCACACTTTGCTTCCCTTGGTCCTTCCGTATTTCACCCTCATTACTACGCTTCTCTCCTCTCACCTGTTTCTTAGTATTTCCTGTTTATTATTCTCCACCCTCTTCCTGTTCACACACACACACACACACACACACACACACACACACACACACACACACACACACGTATATGACAAATTCACCGACATTCCTTTCCCTGTGTAATCCAAGTTACCCTGTCAAAAGCACTATAACTTTCCTACGTTGAAATAAAAACGAAGGATTCATGAAGGTTGTATCAGTGCCCTCCAGTTCTAAGTCTCCCCTGAGCTGAATAAATCGTCTGGGGGAAGCAGGAATAACTCTTCATAAAGAGTCCTTGTACTGCCATGTGAGTCAGTTTTCAGACACATGAGGCACCAGTGGACACCTGCACGGATGTTAATGTAAAGTAATGGTATTGTGGCTCCTAAAAGTTTGTGACTGTGGATGTGGGTGAATACAGGCGCCACCCGTTTCTGAACAACGAGTCACGGACAGTGTGACAACGCACACACGAACACTTTTGCCGTGTGTGCGTTGTTACGGTGACATACACGGACTTGCTGTTTAGAAAGTGGTGTGAATGGGATTCGCCTAAATGTCATACAGACCTATATCAGCATTTATGTGTGACAGTTCCCAGTTGTTAAAATGAACATAATGGGTTGACTTTAAAGTACATGCAGCGTTCCATAGTGAAAACATTATTAACATATTGAGAGAGAGAGAGAGAGAGAACTGCCCGTGCGTGCCTTACTTGTTTCATTGCCCAATAGTACTAATAAGATACAACCACTCCGCCCGTCTGTCTGATAGTACACATGTCTGCCTGTTCCCTGGCAGTTAGGTTTATTAGCTGTTTTTCGCAGCTCAGAAATTCCTTCAACCACGAAATATGTCCAGTCCACCGTCAAGGCTCAGGAGAGAGGAATTTCACCAGCTAAGAATTTTGATTGTGTATGTATTCAATAGTTTTGTGGTACACACCACATATTTTGCCATATATACAGTATGTCCCGTGAACGTATGCCAGATATAACGAGGTTACTGTTGCGTTAAATTTAATCAATGGGGTCCAGCCGAAAACCTTTGGGAAGCGACGATTACTGATACCCTTCTGAACGAATTATGGGCTTGACATTTTTCGCTCTAAGGTCGTCGGTGAGATGGTTAGTTTTTTTATCTGTTTTTGGAGATAACGGCACATCAACATGGGATCAGTTTTTGGCGGCTACAAGTGTGCAGTTATTGATCTGACAATCGGGAAAAAGATCTCCCTCATCATTCGCCCGGTTAGGTCATTAGTAATTGCAGCCCCATAACACGTAAAAGTTAATTCATGTTGATAGAGTATAGGGAGTAACGTGATAGTACACAAACTATTGATTGATTCCTGGCACAGCTGCCACTTCATATTTCGTTTTCATTCAGTAAAGATTGCCGTTTCCGTCTTTACATTTCTCACTCCCTTCACCCATCTGGCCACGCAACTTTTTTGCAACTGCTTTGTGTGAAGCGGAATCCTTTTAGGCCTTACGAAACATTTCCTGGACAATATCATTTTTATTTCCATCCCCTGCGTCTTGATTTTATCCTTGTTGCCATGACTTTCATGCATCACGACCTTTTTTTATATCCCCTGAAGTTCAAAAAGTTTCTAAGCAATATAAAATAATCAGCAAACAGCTAGAATATAGTCGACGTCCTCGGGCTGGAAAGCTTAACATTTGTTTTCCGTAGACTTTTGTAATGGTGGACTGACTGTATCATCATGTACAATAATTTTCTCACGTATTTTTTCACGTAATCGTCCACAAGCTGGTTAACTATCGATAATAAACATTTACTGTCAGTTCTGGATATTTTCTCTGTTTGTCATAATTACGCTACCGGTATGTCTAAATTCACTCTGTTGCATCTTCTTATCATGTTAATAAATTTGTTTCTGTACATTCATTTCGATAGTTTTATATATCTTTACCCTACTCACAGTTTTGAATCAATTTTTTTATATGTTACGTGTACTTTCTCCCATTCCTCCTTTACATCCTTTTAGCATTCACATTTAATATTCGTCTTTGTCAGCTTCGTTATTCAGTGTTTCAATTTAAATTATTTTTTTTATTTTTGTCAGCATTTCAGTGGTATATTACTATTAGCTGCTGTCATCGATATGTTTTCTTTTGCCGTCTTTCACAGAATCTTGTTTTTTGCTCTTTATGTTGCCTGTATCTTTGTATTTTTTTATTGAATATTGTTCCTCTTTAATTGATACCTACCTGCACTTCCATCACTGTGTTCAGACTCTGCTTCTCATCGCGTTCGTTCATGTTATTTTTTCTTACCAGTCCTTATTTTTTCCTCATAGTTCGTTCATATCTTCATTCTTTTATTTCCTCCTCGCTCCTGGTCCCTCCTATTGTTGTTATTATTATTATTATTATTATTATTTTTTTTTTTAGCAGACAGGGCATGGCATGTGTGACTGACATGACGCCATCTGTTGGCATGTGGCTGAGCCACTTATCTTTAGAGACAAGAACCCAGTCCACAATTTAAGGTAGACATAAAGAAAAAAAAATACAGTAATGGTGTAGACCAGCTGCCCTCCTCCGTCATCGTTATCCAGGCCCCAAGGAATCATCATCATCACAGAATACCTCTTTCAAGATCTGACTCCCGTAAGTCTTAATGTTTATGGCACTCTTTTTGACGTTTCTGTGTTCTTAGCAGTTAGCAGTTTATTTCTGAAACATTACTTGTTAAAGGTCAGCCCGTGAAGTTGTTTACAGTATACATAAACTTGAAATCTCGATTACCTGTACCTACTCTCAGTGCGAACAAAACATTTTTTTTATTTTCTAAATACGATGAAAATGGAGTCAGTGACACCGATGTACAATTTTAAACCTTCTCAAAATACCCATAGAGAGGAAGAAAAGAAAAAAATCCCGAAACACACACACACACACACACACACACACACACACACACACACACACATTACGTTTCTTCAGTTCAGTTGCAAAGAAAGAAAATCAGAATATTGATATACCCTAACAATGCATCATAACTCGCTGTAAATGTCTGAACACAATGTAGCGTAAAAGAAAGGACAGACTATGTAAGCTTATTATAGGGTGAACCAGCTGTGTGTAAGCTTATTATAGAGTTAACCAGCTGTGTTGATGATTACTTGTAAAAATAGCCCGGCCACCATTGCAAGGGCCCAGAGAAAAATAAATGTTAGGATGTGGAAATCTGCAAGTCGTAAATTGTTGCAGCACGTTAGGTAAATCTTTCATGTGACTTGAGATGTGTGAAACAGAAGTGGTGGATGGAAAGCAAGAACACGGTGAGAACACAGGTGGAATGTGAAGGTGAAAAGATTTAAGCCGGAGTGATATTAAATGTTCTCAGTTATTTGAAAAGAGGGAACTTCAGACAGTAGACACTGTCACAGAAATTATTTAAGGCATAATTGCTCTTTGTGTTTTGTTTCGTTTTTATTTTAATATTGCGTTGTACTCTACACGTGTACAGCAGACGAGAAACAATGGGGGTATATGGAAAAGAAAGAAAACGAATTGAAGTATACCAGCCGCAGGAAAATTACAGAATGTGAGCGACGTCTGGTGATGTAAAAATACGGGAAAAGAAAAAACGGAACTATTCTTTTACAAACAACAGTAATGTCAGAGTGCTAGCGAAGGGTAAGGGAATATATAAATGAGGGATATACACGTCCGAAAACAGAAAATGGAAACATGCTGAACAGTTAATGTGTAGGTAGCGATGAAAAAAATATATGTATACTGAATAACAAGTGAACCAAGACCCATCAAAGCCGAAAATGATATGACGATATGAGCGAAACATTACATACAGTATAAATGAAAGTAATAGTATACGTAAGAAATAAAAGATATGGAACAACACTGAAAAATGAAGTGATGAGAAAAAAGTAAAATGACAACTTCAAAGGGTAAGCGAAGGAATTAGTTTGAAAAGAAATGAGAGTAAAGGAAAAAGTAGAGCAGACATGCTGGTAGTGATAAAAAAACAAAACCTTACAGACATTGGAAGCGAAATGAAGAGGAAGAAAAAGTGTGAAGAAAATGGAAGAAATGCTTAAGGGGAAAAATGACACGGAGCTCTGCAGACATTATAAGAAATGTGACGTATATAACGCACGGGAACAAAGCCACTGGAAGAAATAATGAGACACCTGAGACATTAAGAATTCCTCTCAATGCGGTTACATTAATCCTTTTTTAACCTTGCTGTCATCAGACGATTTTATTCACCTTAATAGTGGGCAGGCATCTTAACGGTTAAGGGTAACAAATGACGATGTAAGCAAGAATGTGATTTTTGTTAGGAATTTTGAGATGAAGTTTGCGACAGAAAGAAGTAATGTATAAAAGTCGCAGGAACAAAGGAAATATATTCCAGGCACAGTGTTCAAATAAAAATAACGATGTGAAGAACAAAGACATTTTTGTAAAACCTAAAACGTTCGCTTCCCGAACAAGCTGGTTAAAAAAAGGTGGTGTGACCAGATGGGCGAAGGGTGAGGGGAATAAAAATAAAGAAATTGCAATATTTTCTTAATGAAAATGAAATACGAAAACCAAGAGGCAAGGTAGCGAGGAACACAGGTATCATTATGAAGAGATTATGTGCCATCAGAAGTTATTCACCAGACACTGGACAGTATTGGTACCAAGGAATGTGTAAAAATATCCTTATGTAAACCATAATGAAAATCTGTTCTAAGTCTTTCACCCTGAGAAGTCTTTGACAAACTAAAAACATTCATTTGGCGGTAACAATAGTGTAACTATAATGCCCACTTGATGGTGGGCAACTATCATCTTGGGACAGACTTCTTTTTACTCCAGTGACCCACACCTTTAACTCATATCCTTCATATTTATACTTTACTCAAGATATGGTCAGGATTTACCATCTTGGGACAGGCTTCTTTTTATTTCATTTACCTAAATTTTAGATGCATAACCTACATATTTAAACTTTCCCAGGATATGGTCAGTAGCCACCAAACTGCATTATATCTGCCAGTCCAGACACACACCACCACCACCACCTCCACCTCCACCTCCACCACCACCTCCACCCTCCATTACCTCTCCCGGGGCAAAGTTATCACCCAGTAAAACGGCTTCACAAATCGCCAGTGGAATCGAAATTGGAAAATCAACGCCACGTATCTCACTCTCCCGCCCCTTGAATCTTTTAACCCATTGGCTGCTGGGAAAGCCTATACAGCGTTAGATATAATAAAATACACAGCTGTCAGCTTGTGGCCAAAGCGAATCCGGATTGTAATTGTAACGGACAGGTAATATACTGGTCACGTCTGTATGTATGTATGTATGTACTGTATGTTGGTCATCATCTCATGAAAGCTTTATCAATATATATATATATATATATTTTTTTTTTTACTGTGACCCATTTCTCTGGCCATGGTGCTGATAGTTCTCCCGTTTTGTAATTTTCTCATTCCTTGTTCCTATGATGATTATCTATTGATCACAGATAGATGAATTCGAATATGAAGATCAGAGGTCAAGGTCATTGGGGTGCAAAGAAACAAGGCCTGTGCTGTAAGAGGGCAATTGGCCCCCGTTCCAGGAATATTTTAGCAAATTTTACCTTTATGACAGCTTCACTTTATGAGAAATCTCTCGTAGTGAAGGGGCCACAAGTGATGATCTTTATCCCTTTCAGTATCTTTTTTTTTTCTATACTCCAGCCACCACTCTGGTATTTTATTAATCTTAGTGAGACCTGTGGTAGTGAAGGGGTGAGCTATAATTCCCTTATCTGTCCTTGTACAATGACTCTTTAAACTGTATTCTTGTTTCATCCAGACGAATGTATTCAGCTTAAGAAAGTTTGTAGGGAAGGAGTAAGAAACAATAACCCTTCCATTAAGTGACGTTTTTCATGTTAATTTTGCCGCCGTGACGTTGGTTCCGTACTTTCGTACCTCTGTTGTTCATTCCCTGTTCATGATGCCTTCTGACGACACATCTTGTTCACTGTGCATGCTGTTGACTCTGTGTTGTTGCTACTTCCTGACCATTTTATTTATTCACAATATCCTTTAGTCCGGAAGTTAACTTTTTTGTTCAAAATGACTTCATGTTGGGTATGCCACACAGTCTCCTACTTTATTTAATCAGTCTCACTGGCTCCATTCTTTTGTGCCTCGCTCGCACATTAAATCGTTCTCGGATCCTTGTGTCATTTATCTTGCCTCTCTCCTTCCCTCTTCTCTCATGCATCTCTTCCTTCATTCCTATATTTCCTTCCCTGACTCCCTTTCTTTCCTCGTCTTTCCTCTTCCTTTCTTCAGTATTTTCTTTCTCCCTTTTCTTTTTCAATCTTTGCCTTTCAGCCCTTCTTTGCCCTCCTTCCTTTTTCTTCCATATTCTCTTCCACACGTCTTTTTTTTTTTTCCATTCTTCATTCTTCCTTCCCTCCCTTCCCTCCTCCGTCGTCTTTCCCTAATTTAGCTTTCCTTCCGTCCATGCCGCACTACCCACATGCTAGTCCTCTTTCATTATCCTTTCCTTCTATCCTTCCTTTCCCTCTCCATCTTTCCAATTATTTTATTTTCTTCCCTTTTTGCTTCTTCCTCTTTCTTTCCCTCTACCACTCTCCTTCCTTCCATTTTACTTTCTTTTCCTTCTTCCTCCATCGTCTTAAAACTTTTGCTTCTTTCATTGTTCCTTGGCTCATGCATCCATCTACTTGCATCTTTCTAAATTTTTCCCTCCTCGTTTCTCCTTCTCTCCTTTCCTTCCTCTTTAATATTGTGTTTCCTCACATCTGCTTTCCTCGTATTTCCTTCCTGCCTTTTTTTTCCCTGTGTCATTATTTTCCTCTCCTACTCATCATCCCGCTCCTTTCCGCCCTTCTTACGTCGCCTTCTTTACCTTTTTTTCTCTTCCATCTTCATTCCTGGTCCTCCCTTCCTTTCCGTTCATATAATTCTTCCATTTTCCTTATCTTCCTTGCTCCTGTCCTGGTTTTCTCCTTCCCTGACTGAATATCAGCACTGTGTTCAGTTTTGCTCGCCATGTTATGAAAAACGTTTGGATAAATCAAAGAGGTTGCAGCGAAGAGTGGCAGAGATGATTACCCGACTGAGGCACAAACCATGAGAAGAACGTTTAGAAGAGCTGTGTATGTTTAACTTGTCAGTGCACAGAATACCAGGTGATGTGAACAAATAGTAGTAGTAATGATAATATTAACAGCAACAACAACAACAGCAAGAAGAACAACAACGGCAACAACGACAACAATAATAATAATTATTATTATTATTATGATTATGATGATGATGATGATGATTATTATTATTATTATTATTATAACGACGACGAAGATTACAACAACAACAACAACGACAAGTACAACAACAAAAATAACTAACAACAATAACAAGATGATTAATAATAATAATAATGATAATAATAATAATAATAATAACAACAACAACAACAATAACAATTATAACTAGAGGACTCCCCAAGGGGGGAATAACACCAGCCGCGAGCCGATACATATCTAGAGTCACTCGGAATATGACTTTGACCTCGACCTACTTTCGCCAATTTCGAACTCGTCCGAGATTTTCATCCCTACTACACACCCGTAAAATTGTGTAATGATATCTTGAGCGGTTGCGAAGTTATCATGCCAACACACACACACACAAACTGAAAACAATACATTGAGTAAAACTGAGTGACGGAGTGAATGTGAGTGAAAGGAAGTGAAAAAGAATGAAAGCTGGCATTCAGTGTTAATTAAAGAGTCAGTGTCCTCCATCATGCATTTATTGTGAGGAAAATCTCAGATGATCCAGCCTGGTTGCTGTTTATGGAAACCTTTACAAGGTCAATAAAATTAGTGATCGCTGTGGTTCCAGCGCAGCAGTACCTGACGCATCATAAACTGTATTAGCCGTTACTCCAAGTTATTGAACGTCATCTTCATTGGCATATATTTTTTATTCTTTTTCAATAAATTAAGTTCATTGTAGTATGTTTCATTTTCAGATTGGTAGACGTAATGCTGCTAAAATGCCACTTTTCATGTTGTGCAAAAATGGTTCTGGAACGGTTACGGACTGTAGTACAACGTGCACTGGGGAAGTGTGCCTTCTGATAAAGCAAGCAACGATCTTGTCTTGCAGAACTTGCCTTCAGATAATGTAAACGTTGGTCATTGTTTAAGTCGCTGAAATAGTTGGATGCGTAGAGCAGCAGTATCTTTAATGCGGAAGACGTGAGTTTCAGTCCAAGTTATAACATTATAAACATTGTTAGAGGCATCACACAACTTAGGGGGTATACTAAAAACTTCCGCTTAGGAATTAAGATTTATCCAGGAATTGTGCACATTTCATTTTTATGATTCTGTCGCCCCTCACTAGTGATTGGTTTACTGGCTTCGAAATAACTCTCTCTCTCTCTCTCTCTCTCTCTCTCTCTCTCTCTCTCTCTCTCTCTCTCTCTCTCTCTCTCATGGTACAAACGGTGGTCGAGGTGTGCTACAATGTCTGCATGTGGTACAGCATGTGGTACAGTCACAATCAGTACTTGCTTTACACTCTCATAAACTAAGTCAAAGCCTGGTGAGATCTTACCAGCCTTACCAGTTATAAGTGTTTCCTTTCGTTTCATTGTGTTAGAATACCACACCTGTAAATAGAATATTGACTGCGACAGTACACTTGCTACAAAACTATCGATGCACATTTGGCTACATTCTTGATGATTCCAGCCCACTTTGATAAACCTGCTTTTGTGAGGCTTCATTATATCGCTTGCTTGTGACGTCTCTCAGCGAGTACCGTAAATATGTAAATAATCAGACGATACTAAATGGGACATCGGGATTACAGTATAGTGTTCATTTAGGATATCATCGCCTTCCTCCCGTGCAATGCCGTTCGTAGCTTGTGTACGTAATTTGTAATTTAACTGGTCCTGAATCTTTCAACCGTAAATGTCCCGTTGTTTCTCACTCTGGAGGAACCACACAGATAGTTATTTCTTACATTAACACCTTCAGTATGATGATATTTTTTAGTTATGATATTTGTTTTAGACAAACCTGCTGATGGTGGAGTGAATGAACACTGTATTTTATCCCAGCAGCTGGAATGGTCTGTTCTAAGTAGAATTAAATCAGGAGATAACAAAACTTAAAGAATAGTGATGTCCTTGGGCAGGAGGAGTTAATATAGTGTATAGTTAATATAAAGGAAATATTCGTACACAGACACACACATGGTATAGGCAGACTGCAATGAATAGTGCCTGAAGCTTCATTACCTCTTCCGACGAAGTTGGACGAAGGTTATGTATTCGCCAGTGTGTTTGTCCGCCTCTCTGTACATATCTCAAAAAGATGCATCAAATTTCAGTTGAATCTGGTGGATAGGTGGGCAGCAAGTCAAGGAAGATTTGAATAGATTTTGAGGTGGATCCAGATCCGACTGCTGGAATCAGTCATAAATTTTATTGGCACTGGCGGAGGTATGCGCTCTGTGATTGCATATTAATTGATTATATGCTTGTTGAGAGAAAGGTGGATGGGTGTTTCAGTGACACAAAGGTGGAAAGAGAACGGTGGTGAGGACTGTGTGATGGTATGATTGTGATATGCAAGATGATGTGAAGAGGGACGTGCATGAAGAA
>NC_137037.1:10079269-10094269 GCF_032717465.1 Coenobita brevimanus | reverse complement strand
AAACATGGAGTGTGAGTGTAGCAGAGAGGAAAAGTTTCAGTGTAATGATGAGGTGTCTGAGGAGTATGTATGGAGTTACGCGTATGGATCGAGTGAGAAATGATGAATTGCAAATGAGAACTGTCGTTGTGTGGGAGATGGCTGATCGAGTTGAGCAGAGGGTGTTGCGATGGTTTGGGCATATGGAGAGAATGGTTGAAGAGCGATTGGTGAAAAAGATAACTGGATCGGATGTGAGAAGTGTAAGGCTGAGAGGAAGACCATGAATAGGATGGATGGACAGTGTGAAGTATGCGTTGGATGCGAGAGGGATGTCTGTTCAGCAATGAAGAGTGGCCGCGCGTGATAGGAATGATTGGAGAGAAATTGTGAATGAATAAATGATGACGCAGCCCTAAGGGGATATTCTCCCACATTTGGTCTTATCAGCTGATCAGGTCAGGTGCAGGTAAGGGTCTGGATCCATTATGATGTGGCAGGGGTAAACAAGCTCTGCTGTCGGGCCCTAGTAAGGATGTCCGTGATTGCACTGCGCAGTTGATCCTCGTGCAGTGTGGTGCGGTGAGGATCTGTCCCTTCTCCCCTTGGGGCTAAGATGCGAATGAATGTGTGTGTGTGCGTGTGTGTGTGTGTGTGTGTGTGTGTGTGTGTGTGTGTGTGTGTGTGTGGATGAGTAAATTGGGGAGTGTGTCATCCTGCCTCTGCTACCTCCCTTTCTTTGGGGGAAGCAGCCTAGGTATCTATCAATCTGTCTGTATCTATCCATCTATCTGTCTATCTATCTATCTATCTATCTGTCTGTCTGTCTATTTATTTATCTATCTATCTATCTATCTATCTATATATAGATATATATTAATATCTGCTCGTTGCTACCCATCCTGTATCAAAGTACTTTGGCACAGTTGTCGGTATTTTGAGTGTCAAATATAAGTTTCCAGTGGTTCAGAGGCACCATTTCATCCTTTAATATTTTACAGCTCAGACTAACACCAACCTGACGCGCATTTAATTTTACTTTGATGTTTGTAAAAGTTTTATCGATATTTCGCTCACCAGGATTATATGCACTGCTGGAAATTTGTTTTTAATGCATTTAAACCATTGCTTTCGGGTTTCGATCTGTGTGTGTGTAATTCACCGGGTCGGTCAGGATCACTTGATGGTCGTGATCGTCAGCTTTTACCCTCCCGGAAGGGAGCTGAGAGCTCATATAGTCCGATCTAAGGGCAAGGCTGTGACTTTCACACACCCACACATCCGTCCCCTTGCTCAAGGGGGACAGTAACCACCCACTTCGTCAGTGAAACTTTTCGCAACCTGAGCGAGGCGCGAACTCCCGTCCACCAGTTGGCAAGCGAGAGCGTTACCACTCCACCAGCGTGTGTGTGTGTGTGTGTGTGTGTGTGTGTGTGTGTGTGTGTTCAGGGGCGTTAGTATTACTTTAACAAACAGACCTCACAGCCCTGTTTTATAGGTCCGACATTAAAAGTACCAGAAAAAATTACTTTAATATTAAACAGGCTTAAAAATAACAGTAGTTGCCTCCGCCAAGGAGGTTATGTTTTACCCCTTTTTTTGTTGGTTTGTATGTGTCTGTCTGTCTGTTAGCAGGATTGTCTAAAATGTTATGAACAGAGTTTGATGAAATTGTATGGAAGAGTGGGCCATTGCCCAACGAAGAACTGGTTAAATTTTGGGCCGGATCCAGATCTGGATCTGGAGTATCCCACACAGTATCACCGAAAGTTCTCAATGAATTTCAATAACGTTTTGTAGAAAGGTGTGCCATGAACCAAAAAAGAATTGATAAAATTTTAGGGAGGATCCGGGTTTACTCAAAAAGTTATGAACGAATTTCGATGAAATTTTGTGGAAGGGTAGGCCGTGGGCCGAGGAAGAAATTAAATTTTGGGGCGGATACGGATGCGGATCCGGAGTATCCCGCACAATGTCTCCAAAAGTTCTCACTGAATTTAAGTGAAGTTTTGTGGAAAGGTGGGCCATGGACCAAGATGATTAAATTTGGGGGCGAATCCGGATCCGGATCTGGATCCTTTTTAGTAGCAGTGGCATTGGTGGAGGTATGCGCTTTCTGAGTGCTTTCTAGTTTAAGAACAGGATAACAAAGCAGAGGGAGGGGGGGCTGAAGCAAGTGCGTGAGAGGAAATGACTGCGTGGAGAAGTTTGCGATTAAAGGAAACTATTTGAGGAAGGATGTAAGGGAGGTTTCAGTGGGAAATAATTGTGTGAAAAGTAGGTAGAGGGAAAAAGAAAATATGGACGTGTGCAGGAGAGAGGATTGAGTTTGTGGAAATGAAAGATAGGTGGTAGTGCTCTTGAGACTAAGAAGTTTGTCAAAAATAGTATATGGCGCTGTATATTGGAGACATTCTGTGTAGTATGACGAAGCTGAATATATTTGTACAATAGTTAATGATGTGCAGATTGCAGGAGAGAGAGAGAGAGAGAGAGACTGCGTGTGTGTGTGTGTGTGTGTGTGTGTGTGTGTGTGTGTGTGTGTGTGTAAAATGCACAATTTTCAGGAGCAGTATTTAAATCGAGAGAGGGATTATCTGTGGTACCGAGAGCCTGTAATTATGAGCCAACATAAGGCATTGTACTGTATCTTCACTTTAGAAGGATTCTGTAAAGGTGAGACGAACTGTGACCAGTTTATAGATCTGCTTGTTATTCAGTGGCATTGAACAGTATAGAGCAATTGTAAAAATAAATAATTTTGTGTTTGTTAAGGAACCGTAAATGTGAGAGAATGTGTGTTGCTTAATTGGGCTGTTTGTAAGTATATACGCTTTAAGAATTGTGTTTGACGGGTGTTTTGTGTGAGAGACGAAAGCAGGAAGGTATCAGTGTGTAAGATGATGCTGTGTATATATGTGGGTGCAAGATTGGTAAAAAGGATGGCATGAATGAGTGTAAGAAATTTAAGTGGTTAGGGAATATTTTGGAGATTGTGTGTGTGTGTGTGTGTGTGTGAGAGAGAGAGAGAGAGAGAGAGAGAGAGAGAGAGAGAGAGAAGAAAAGGGTTGCGTTAAGAAGAATGGAATGAAGGAGTATTGTGTGAGGAAGATTGTACTTGAAGGCTGAGTGGGAAATTGTGAGGAAGGAAGATGGAGGATAAAGCACGAGGAAAAATTTTCGGGAAAGAGGATGAAACTTGTGGAAAACTGACACACGGTGTATATATAATGAGAGGAAAACCATGAGAGAATAATTATAATGTTTGTGAAAAGGAGTATGTAGTGCTGCATGTTATGGAAGCAGCGTCTGGAAGTAGTGTAGAATGGAACTTAAAGGGGTTATATGTAAAGTGAGAAATATTACGTGCACTTTGGAGAAGATGTATAAGAACATAAAAATTATGTGTGGTTTCGAAAGACTGTAAACAATAATAAATAAAAATAAATACCAGCGGCTTGGAGGGACGCTGAAATTCCTGTAAATATGAGAGACAGTGTAAGCAGTTTCGCGGAACTGTTGTAAATCTTAAGACCCTGAGCAGTTTAAAGCGACTGATAATGTAAATATACTTTCTAGTTTGGAAGAGCAGTGTAAATATAGGAGAATGTGTGCTGTATAACAAGGCAGTATGTCAATGTGTGTATTTTTTAAGGTCTGTAAAGATGGTGTTACATTGAGAGACGAAGGCTGAATGCAACTGTGTATAATGATGCTGAATACGAGACAGAGTTGGGCGTAATATTGCTGACAGGGATGGAATGAGTAAGAATTGATTCCGGATTACGTGAAAGATTGTGCGTGTGTGTGGGATGTGGGTGGAGAGAGAGAGAGAGAGAGGGAGAGAGAGAGAGAGACAGACAGACAGACAGACAGAGAGGCGTGTTACGGGGACCAAGAGTGAGAGTATATATGCCTGAGAGACTAATGAGAGGGTGAATAAATGTTTGTGTGAGAGTGGGCGCTTGGGAGCTTGTGTGTTTGAGAGAGAGAGAGAGAGAGAGAGAGAGAGGTGCTTGGAAACTGTGTGAGAGTGAGTTATTTGAGAGAGTGTGGAGAGTTTGAATGCGAGAGAGAAACTCTGAGTGTGTGTGTATTGAAAGATGCCGGTAATGTACTGAAACTATATTTGAGGGAAAATGTGTGTGTGTGTGTGTGTGTGTGTGTGTGTGTGTGTGTGTGTGTGTGTGTGAGTGTGTGTGTGTGTGTGTGTGTGTGAGAGAGTGGGGGGGATTGCTTGATAACCTTAAGGTGTGTGTGTTAGTACTCAGTGCTGGTGAAGGGTACGAATGAGAGGGAGTGTAGGAGTTTGGTGTAGTACAGTTAATGGATCTGTTACAGTGTCATATTTATTACTAACAACAGTGGAAACTTACCGCAAAGTTAAGGAATAAATTTTGTATATTTTGTATCTTTTTCGATTGAGGTGGTTAGGAGGAGAAAAGACAGGACAAGGTGGAGAGGAGCTTGAGTATGTTAGGGAGGATGGTGTGTCTTTGTCTTTGGGAAGAGTTGTAGTTATAGAGCATGGACGGATTCCGGAGGATGAAGCGATCTGTAAATGATTGTGTGACCATTTCAGTGGGCATGATATTGATAGTTTTTCAATGTAGCCTACGTTGTCTTTCATTGTTTTTGGATCCTACCTCAGTTTGTCTTTAAGCAGGGTAAAATGGTCAGGATGATGCAGAAGTAGAAGAAAATAAGGCAGATGAATCCAGTGTCAGATAGTGTAGTGACGCAAACCAGTGCACATGGATTACCATAATGTAGTCAGAATGAGTTTGTGACTATTATTACCCGCTTTTCTCGCTGGGATGACGTGGGAGGGGATGGTCAAGTGGCAGATTGGTGGACCGCTGACAGAAAGGCTGCAAGACCGTTCCTAATATGCAGCAGGGAACAGTTTGGGGATCTGAGTTGCATTAAAACAATCGTAGCTGATCTTCCACACGACTCACCGGCATGTCATGTAGACACCCTTGGTAATACATCTTACCAGTCTTAAATAAAGCAACTCAGACTTGTGTTCGGTAAGGACTGTAGGATTAAGCGATCAAACGTTGACATAAGTGAATGAGATGAAGGAGAACTGCAGGGCCTTAGGGAACAGATTGCTTAGTTTATGCACAGGTCGGGATGTGTTAAGAAACTAGATGAAGTTACACACTCCATCCAAATGTGATAAAAAAAAAAAATACACTTTTTTTTTTAGCATTTAATGTGTTTTTGCCACTCCTAACGATTTTCGTCATCCTGTGTAAGACCTCGTATTGTGATGGGGTTAATATCGGGTATCAGGTCTGACCTCTCTAGTTTAAAAATTCTCTCCTAAACTAATTAAGGTATATCAAACATAATCGTATCCTGCACACCACAGATTCATTACACCTGTTATTTGTCCATCTCTCCACCCTGTCACTCCACAGGCACTTCCCCCGGCAACTTGTTTCAACACCTGTTGCTCTTCATTTATGTTCCTCAAGCATCGTCCATGCTTTACTTCTATACAGTACGTTAGTATTTGAACTAGTGTATGGTCAGACACTGTTTTCTTCATTCCCACACTTAACATTTCTATATCTCATAACTGTTCTTAACCCTGTCCTCGCTGGACGTCATTTTTATGTTATTGGTGCTACCGCCATTTTCATCTTCTGATCTTAGAAGTTCGAACTGGAGTGGTAAGTAAGCCATCATTTATCCCGTCAGTCACTGATGTCATTCCAGACCTGAATAACACCGTCTTGTGATAGCCCGAGTTAAAAAAAAAAAAAAATAGGCATGCTGAAAGAGTTACACCCTTGCCATCTTGCTTTATTGCTGGTTCCTTCCTTCTGTTGATCTTTCATAATCCAACATCATCAGTTTTCACACAGTAATTTTCACGAGAGTTTTCACTGTGTTGTTTCAGTAACAGATATCGCACCATGGATCCACTGCTGAACCCCAAAACCACAACTTGCCATGCATTCCCCCTCTTGGAAATTTATTGCTGACACCTGCGACACAGTTCTCAGAAAATGGATGTATCGTCATGGATATTTAACAGTTTGTCTCTGTGTACGCCCATTTGCATTTGATTCCTGGTGTTATTAGACGATATACTTCAGGTTAGGAGAGCGCTTTCTAAGTGAAGGGGGTAATGAAAGGGAAATCTAAGCTGAACAAATTCAGCTGATGATAGTAAAAATTAATTGAAAATTACGTCACCGGAGTTAGTGTTGAAAATGTAAATATATATCCGGTTATCAGAGAGAATTCCAGTTTCATGTTATAACTTGAATTATGAATTAGCTTGATTAGCGGTATCGAAAATATGTCTTTTGAACTTTTCTAAACACACCAAGGTAATTTTATGCATGTTAATGGAACATCGCAAACTGGAGGGTTAGGTAGAACTTTCTCATATCTATTTACCTTTTTTTGTCTTAAGTTCAACAAAAATCATCTGCTGATAACCTCATTAAAATGATAAACTCATCGTCGTAGTGAAGTGAATAAGTTTTAAGTGTGAACATGTTCAAGATGTAACTTTAGATATGGAAATTACCGACTGTTCTCACTTAACGTTTTGACACTGGGGTTTAGACTTCAGAACATTTTCAGGCACTCACATCCCTAAAGTCTGTCCTGCTTCCTTGTTCGCCCGACACGAAGTCTGCAGACGAAGCCAACATGCACTGCCAGACATGGAGGTGGTGGTGGTGAGAGAGAATGGGTGGGTGGGGGAGGGAGGGAGTTAGGAAATGGGTGGGGGGGGTGACGCTGGACAATAATGAGGGCGGAAGGGACCGTGTAAACTGTTAGTCTTCCTGATAATTCAAAACACCATTATTATGAGCCAACAGGAAGAATTTGTCAGCAAGAAAATATAGCCTCTGTTGCCCAGGGATAAAGATTTCTTGTACTATGAATGAATGGTACCGTAGTATTGAAACACCCGTATTAATGTTGCAGGTTCAGATCTCTCTACTGTATTTACTAATCCACTGTCAACATTTAAACGAAAGATAGTCTGCTTGGCCATTTAAACGGTAGGAGCTTCTGTCAGCTAAATAAAATCACACAGTAGTAATCAGAACAGGATCCCATAAGATGCCCTGACCTTTAAAGGTTAATCGAGTCAGGTTCTGACCATTTACAGGGCAGGGGTTTTCCTTGTCTGAATAAAAGTCTCTTCATTAGCCACAGTCTAATACACCATACCAATCAAAATAACCTGCCAGCCACCATACCAACCTTCCTCCACCATACCAACTTTCCATCCTCCCCACCAATCTTACAGCCACCAGGTGAACATGTTATTTTAGAGGCTGACCCATATATAACATTCTTATACTCCCCGGAACGATTTTTCCTGTGTTGCGAGAACGGCTCACTCAGGGTTATTATTATCGATCCTGCATCATTTATTTGTTTCCGCCTTCCGCTGCCACACTGACACCCACACCAGCAGAATGCGCCGTCCTTACAACCCACAAGTTACGGCCATGTGAGTTTCTGGTGTAGTGGTACAGGTATTTAAGAACCAACCTGTGTACGAGTATATCCTAGGGACACTGGTACAAATGTACAGAGTTAAACATTATATATTTCATTACGCCCTTGTTTGAGAGTTTGTCCTAAGATGAATATTATCCTTTACAGGTACCGAGAATATAATAGAAAAGATGTGTTGGTGAGGAAGTTGTTATGCTGTAAATTACCCCCCCCCTCTCTCTCTCTCTCTCATTTTTTGTCCTTCTTCTGTAATCCTCTCCTTTCTCTTTCCTCTTCAATTCTCTCCATTCGTCTCCTCTGCTATTCTCCTCTCCTACATTAATTTCTTACCTCACTGCTCGACTCATCTCATTCCCTTATCCACTATTTCCTTTCTTACTCTCCAGTTCCCTCGTCCACTGTTTCCTATATTACTATCCGTTCCCTGATATATATTTTACTGCTCATCTTCCCCCTCCTCTCCCTTCCTCCCAAAGCCTCTCCCATCCCGCGTCTCCTCCCGTTGCATCTCTTTCTTCACTTCTACATTCTACTCTCGCTTCTCAGCTGCTACTCCCATCCCCTCTTCCTTTCCTCCCACCTCATCTTCCCTTTCTCTCCTTCATTCCTTTGCCTCCTCCTCCTTTCCCTCGATCATGGCATTCCTCGTGCTGCTTCGGTAATTTGTATGAGCAGGCGGGTCACATATCAGTGGGGGACCTCCTGGTTGGAAAGAGAAAGAGAGAGAGAGAGAGAGTTGCGAGAAGAAAGAAGGAAGAAACAAGAAAATAGGCAGAAAGGAAAAGAACTAGAGAAGAAGATGAGAGACGAAACGTAGGGAAGAGAGTGGGGGAAATAGCGGACCATAGGGGAGAGGGGCAGGGACAGAGATAAGCTGGGGGATGGAAGGAAGAGGGGCAATTGGGAGATAGGAGGAGGAGGGGCAGTGGGGAGATAGGAGGAGGGACTTGAGAAAATAGAAGGAAGAGGGACAGTGGAGGGCAAAGTAGGAAGGATAGGAAGAAAGGAAGGTTAATGCGGTGGAAAACAATGAAAAGGGGGGAGAGGAGGACAATGAAGGAGATGCTGATACCGAGAAGGATAAAGAGGGAAGACAGAAAGAAATAGAAAACAGGCAGAAAGAAAGCAAGGAAGAAGACAGACAAATGGGAGATGAGAGGAAAAGAAGGAAAGGAGGACAAGCTTGAAGGGAAGGTGTCGGAAGAGTGGACGCAGGATGATTTTGTTAGGTACAGATTAACGTAAAATGCAGATATTAAGACTGGATTGATGCATCAGCAGAACAAGACAAGAAATAACAACACAAAACAAGAGAGAGGGAAGAAAAATAAATACTTGTCTTTCCCCTTTTTCCATGTCGTTGGCTCTCTCTTTTTACGACACAATTCTGCAACAAGGATAAGAAGACAGGAACTTAGGAGGGCAGGCACGTAGGGACAAGAACGTGGGAAGAGGCACAAATAAAGTAGGCACGTATGGACAGGAACACTGACAGGCACGATGACAGGCAGGCGTGTAGAGACAGGCTCGCAGAAAGGTAAGAAGGAAGGCAGGCACATAGGGACAGGCTCACAAACAGGCACGAAGGAATACAGAGACGTAGGGACTTAACCCTCACCCACACACCCATCTCACCCACACACCTACCTTAACCCACCCCAACTCACACCTCCACCCCAACCCACACACCCCCACCAACACCCCCTCACCACCACATCCACTCTAACCCCCACCCCCACCCACACACCCACCCTCTCCCTTACATCTAACCTTACCCACACACCCACACTCACCCACACGTCGACCTTCACTCACACACCCACACGTCGACCTTCACTCACACACCCACAAACAAACACTCACCCCCCCCACACACACACACATTCTACCTACTCCTATCCACCCACTTACAGCCACATACCCACACCCACATAACCACCCATGTCCACACACACATACCCACCCATACCCACACCCAAATACCTATCATAGCCACACCCACATACCCACCCATGCCCACACCCACATATCCACCCATACCCACACCCACATACCAACCCATACCCACTCCCACATAGTCACACCTCACATACCCACCTACTGTATACCCACACCCACATAACCACCCATACCCTCACCCACATACCCACCCATACCCACATACCCACCCATACCCACATACCCACCCATACCCACACCCACGTACCCACCCATACCCACACCCACATACCCACCCATACCCACACCCACATACCTACCTATACCCATACCCACATCCACATACCCATCCATACCCACACCCACATACCCACCCATACCCACACCCACACACCCACATACCCACCCATACCCACACCCACACACCCACCCATACCCACACCCACATACCCACCCATACCCACACCCACATACCTACCTATACCCATACCCACACTCACATACCTACCCATACCCACACCCACACACCCACCCATACCCACACCCACATACCCACCTATACCCACACCCACATACCCACCCATACCCACACCCACATTCTCACACTCACATACCCACCCATACCCACACCCACATACCCATCCATACCCACACCCACCCATACCCACACCCACATACCCACTCATACCCACACACATACCGACTCTCACGACACATCTGACCTCACCCACACACCCACCCACTCCCCCACTCCCTTACTGTAACTAGCATCCTTACCCTCATTTCCACACCTTCTCCACCACCCACATCCACACCCACACCGGCACCATGATCCTCACCTACATGCACTCCCACGTCCTTACCCACACTTCCACACTCACGCACACTTTTAACACATTCACATCCTCACGCTAACTTACGCACACACACTCACCCACACTCAATCCCACACCCTCACCCTCACCAACACCCACATCCACGGCGTCACCCAGACCCTTACCCAAAACCCCACTCCCACCCACCGTCACCTTCACTCACACACCCACCCTCTCCCTCACCCTCACCGTCACCGTCACCCACTCCCCAATCACACCCCCACCCTCACCCTCACCCTCATCCTCACCCTTACGTTGCTTATACTTTGTTCTCAGTCGTCCTCTTTGTTCTTCCATACTTCAGTCCATCTATTACTTCTGCATCTTTACATGCACTGTTATAATCTCCCCTCCTTTCTACTTTCCTTCCTTCATTCTCTGTAATTCTGTCACCTACCTTCCATGCTTACTTTATTTTTCTTCATTGCTAACGATTCTTCTCTTCCTTGAGTTTACTATTTTCTATATCTCTCCCTTTCCCCCATTCATTATGAATTTTCCTTCTTCCCTTGTTAAGTACGAATCCTTCTTCCCTCGTTTATTATGAATCTTGATTCATTCCATCCTGTATTATGAACACTCCTCCTTTCCTTCCTCAGCTATGAATTTTCCTTCTTTCCTTCCTTTATTATGAATCACCCGTTCCCTCCTTTATTATAAATCATCCTTTCCTTCCAAACTTATGATTCTTCTTTCTTTTATCTCATATCATCTTCTCTCATTCCTTCTTTCCTTCGTTCTTTAAAACCTCTTTCTTTTTTTTAAATTAATTTTCATTCCTTAATCATTCTTCTTTCTTTCCATAAATCCTTCCTTCCTTTCTGTTTCACTTATCTTTCTTACCTCCTTCGCTCTCGGCTATCACATATATTTTCCTCTCAGTTCCGAGTACTTCTTCCCGTATTCCTTCCTTCCTTCCCTTAATTCCTTCCTTCCTCCCCACATACCATTCTTCCTTCTTTACTTGTCTCATTCGTACTCTGCTGTTACATTGGCAATTCTCTCAGTTCATATTTTTTTTCCGTCCTACCTCCCTTCTTTCTTTCCTCTCACTCTTCCTTCTTTCCTCTTTTATTTTTTTACTTATTCACTCATTGTGCATTTGCCTCTCCTTTTTTCGTCTTTCTTTTCTTCCTTCCTTCCTTCCTTCATCTATCCTTTCTTCATCCTTTTTCATATCTTTCATGTCACATACCGTACGTTTCTTCCATCCCTCCTTCGTTCTTCCTTCCCTCCTCCTTTTTTTCATTATTTTTTTCCTTCGATCCATGTATTCATTCTTTCCAGCCTTTCTTCTTTCGATCCTTTCCTTCATGTATCCTCCCCTCCTTCCTAACCTGCTTTTCTCCTTCCTTCCATCTTTCCTTCTCTCTTTCCTACGTTCCTTCGTCTCCTGATAGCCGAGGTGGTGTTGCATGAAAATGACTCAGGGAAATGGTGGAAAAAACGAGAAGGCGAGAAAGATACAAAGAAAGCAGACGAAGATACACACACACACACACACACACACACACACACACACACACACACACACACACACACACACACACACACACACACACACACACACACACACACACACACACACACACACACACACACACACACACACACACACACACACACACACCTTCGAGGTCACATTTATTTTATACTTCCTGCAGTTATTAAACCAGAATACCAGGCCAGGCCGTTGATTTCCGTTCTGTGTACCTTTTTCGCACTTTCTTATCCAGGAACGTCTGGTTTAGGGTAGGCTTGTTTTGCTAGTACCTGGTTAAGTTAGGTTGTTAGTCAGTTAGGTTTAAGTTAGGCTAGAGTAAGTCAGAAAAATAAAGGCAGAATGATCATCCTGGGAAAATCAAACTTAGCGTATATTGCACAAATGGTACACAGATGGAACTGTGAGTGGTGGACACAAGGGCTGTATGCTGGTTGGTTAAGGAGACATCTCACCACCTTCTCATTACCACGGGGTATTCCACCGTAGTATTACCTGGTATCTCATATGTCAAATATACTTGCTTATTAGAGGCACGTGAATAACATGCACGAGTATACCAAGATAAAATATGCAAAATGTATCTTTAGGCAGTGGTACTGGCAAGTCCTGTGTAGAGACAACCCTAGCATGTATTGAGTATAAACGGTGTGTGTTAGCGCCAACGTGGTCAGTGTGGAGGTGTATGGTATGTAGAACTACCGGGCCTTGGAAACAGGCTGTGAAGCTAATGCCCAGAGCCGGACAAGTAAAAAAAAAAAAAAAAAAAAAAACGTTAAATATACAATACGCTCAGGAACTGTTTCATTATTTATTAGAGCTTCGGCTGACGCTGCAAGCTTGCACATATTTGTCGATGTTAGTAAGAAGTAAAAAGGCTAAAAAATATTAAGTTATTTTCTTAGGTTTTCTTAAATAATTGAAATATTTTTCTGTAACCATTAAACGCGTGTTTTACTATTATTTTCCAAATTACCAACAAGAAGGATAGATATCTTTTGCCAGTAGTTTTTGTTTATTGTGCAGTTAATCACAGTTAAATCTGGTAGAACAGATCTAACACCATATCACGTAACAATACAGTTAATGATAATGATATACAAATACCATCTACTTCAAAATGTTGATGGTTGATAATAAAGACTGCATGCGTTGTCTTCATTCTGAGGCCTTAGTATTATCTGTACTTAAAATACCGTAAGTAGTTATTGATTTTTCTTATTTTTGTAAAAGCCGTTTGAAGAATATTGGGGGAAGGGAGATTAACTCCTGTGCAGGTCAGCTCTTTACCCAGGAACGAGACAGAGCTTTGCCATTACTCAGGAACGTATTAAACATAGGCCTACTGAAATCGCCACTGGCACTGCATAAACCCAGAGTAAATAAGCCAATAATTATACTCTGTTAACTTCACCTTGACCTAAAAGTGCCATCCCTCCATCCTAAATTCTGAGCTATAACAGGAGGACAACATTAGAATATGATGCCATTCAGGAAGTGCCACAGACACTGTGTAGAGCCACAGTATTACATTTTTCGCCTCTGAGGTACGTGAAATAAGCAGTAAAAGATGAAAATCTGGTTCAGGTTAAAATGAGTGAACTAGAATCAGCACCATGTTCTAACTTCCTCGCTGCATCCACGTCCGCCACAACACAACCACCACCAAAACAACAGTAGCCTAATTAGTTAAAGCAAATAAATGAACACACTCGCTCTGTTAAAAGTCATGCAGTTTTCCCCATTGCCACACATGAACGAATTACAAAAGGAAATAAGAAACGGACGACATATATATATCAAGCAAAATAAAGTGGCGGATTTATATATATAGACAGAAACAGACTCGTGACCAGAAAGATAAACGTGACCTGACATTATACACAGCAGTGAAGGAATATTAAAACTAATCAGTAAATTAAGACAGACTAATCCACTAACGGCAAAAGTAAAAGACAGCAGGATAATATGAGAGAGAGAGAGAGAGAGAGAGAGAGAGAGAGAGAGAGATGTGTTGCAGTTGGTCCAGTCTCGACAACAGTGTAACTTATGGTGTGTCCTCCAACCAACCTTCGCTCTCAATAACACTTTTTAATTAACTGAAGGAGAGAGAGAATGTGTGTGTGTGTGTGTGTGTGTGTGTGTGTGTGTGTGTGTGTGTGTAACTTCTGGCAGCGTCCCACCAACCCTCGCTCACAACAATACCTTTTAATGAACTGGATAACATACAGCCTGACTGTCCAGTCAGGGGAAAATATGCGCTTAATATTTTTCCTCCCTGTTGTGCTGAAGTTAATACCACATACATTGGAACAGCGGCCAATATACACAATATAGACATTTAGTGTATAAACCACAACCTTATCTCTCTTTCCAAGTTACGGTCGAGATACTGTACATTTTTCTTCTTTATTCAAAAGTGGTACTTAGAGTCGCTGCTAAACTTATCAATACTTTTTTCCTTTACCATAATTTGGAATTAGGGACGAAACTCTTCAAAGTTTTCTCCAGTAATTCTCTTGGGAGTTTATCCGACACAGTTTTATTACTTCAGCACAAAAAAAAGGAACTTTGTACACTAAATGAAATACGCTGTCCATTTCGAAATATTTACCTTAGAAACAAACAGTAACAGCAACAGGGCTCCTTGTTAAGCCGATGATCACCTGAGTAAAGACGGTACTGTACTCATTAACTAGGTAAAAGGTTTGCATCCCGCCATCCTCAATGCGGAGGAGCCATAACAAGAGATCAACGCTAGAGTATAGTGCTAGTCACGAATAAGTGCTTTGGAAAGGAAGTTGGGCAGTAGAAGTGCCTTATTCCGGCAATGAGCTACGGAAAATTAGCTACAATAAACGACGAATATTTCCGACAAACGAAAATGAATGAAGTATGTATAGCGAGCACCCCTGGCTGGAGAAAAGTCAGCCAAAGTAGCAACAGAAGTTGTTATCCCGGGCTTATCTGAACATGATCCTGGTGGACTGCCGGCTGAAGGTGCCTTCCTGCAGCTCATCAGTTTTCAGGGGGATAGGAGGGAGCTGAACGACGTTTGTATAACCGGGCAGTGAAGCTGCTAGGCTATATCGGTGCCACTGCATGAAGGCGTCCGTCTCCAAAGTTTCTCAGTAAATGATGACTTGTTTAGTATTAAGGTGGTAATTTGAGTCTTTGATTGACTTCACATGCAGGTGCTGGAGA
>NC_137037.1:10066769-10076769 GCF_032717465.1 Coenobita brevimanus | reverse complement strand
CTTCCATGCTCACTTCCCTGTTTCTTATCACTGCTTTCAAAGAACCAGCAACCTTTCTTCCCTGCTGTACCCTTTCAAGCACTTCACCCTCCAAACCTCCATCCTTACTCATCACACTACCCAAGTACTTAAACGTACTCACATTTTCCAATTCCTCACCATCCAACCTCGTTGTACATTCACTAACTTCACCTCTCTCAAAGACCATCACTTTACTCTTCCCTACATTCACCTTTAGATTCCGTTTCTTACACACTCTCAAACTCATCCACCAAGCCTTGCAGCTCCCCTTCGTCTTCACTCAACAACACAGTATCATCTGCAAACAACGGTACAGGGAGTTTCCAAACATTATCCTCTCTCACCAGGGCCACTCCAACATCCACTACCCTACCTTGTACCTCTTTTATTACCCCATCCATGTACAGATTGAACAACCATGGAGACATGACACATCCCTGTTTCAAACCAACTTTCAAAGAGAAAAACTCACTTAGTTCACCATCCACACGCACTGCAGCCTTCGCACCATCGTACATACTCTTCACAGCATTCAACAACTTCCCATCTACTCCATATATTCTTAACACTTTCCACAATCCTTGTCTATCCACCCTGTCATATGCTTTCTCCAAGTCCATGAAAGCCGCATATAACTTCTTTCCCTTCTCTAGAAATTTTTCCACTAAAGATCTAAGAATGAATATCTGATCTACACAACCTCTTCCCTTCCTAAAGCCTCCCTGTTCTTCTCCAACTAATTTCTCTGTTCTTTCTCAAACTCTGTCTATAAGTATCCTACCATACACTTTTCCTATTATACTAAGAAGACAAATGCCCCTATGATTACCACACACTTCTTTTTCCCCTTTTCCTTTGTACAAGGGAATAATTATACCTGACTTCCAATCCTCCGGGACTCTACCTTCCTCCCAGGCCAATCTGTACATCTTCCACATCCATTTTACTACTATCTCTCCCCCATGCTTCAGCATTTCACCACACACTCCATGAATTCCTGGGGCTTTCCCCGATTTAACTTTCTTCATTGCTTCCACAACTTCTATCTAACTGATTTCTTCCTGTTTTCTCACCTCCCTCCTTCTCGCAGCCATTCCCCAGCCACTTATACTCGCATTACTTCCATCCTCTACGTTCAACAATTCCTTAAAATGTTCTCTCCATCTGCTCACTTTTTCTCCATTCTCCACTAGTAATCTACCATTTTTATCTTTCACTCCCCTGCTAACTTCACTTCCACCCTGTCTTACTCTTTTCACTTCTCTCCAGAACATTTTCTTACAGTCCCTCCACTTTACACTCAAATTCCTTCCAAATTCCTCATCCACTCTCTTCTTACTCTCTCTTACTAATCTTTTCACCTCTCTCTTTCTTTCCACATATAACTCTCTCTTCCGCCTCTCAACTTCTTCCACGCCACTATTTCTCATCCATTCATTGTACGCTTTCTTCTTTTGTGCCACAGCCTGTTTCACCTCTTCAGTCCACCACGCTGTTCCTTGCACCCCCCCTCCGTCTTCTCTTGCTTCCACACACCACATCACATGCTGCACATATTTCTTCTGTAAATATCTTACACACACCTTCCACGGCTCCCATCTGCTCCAATTCATATTTGCCCAATCGTTCCTCCACTTCTCTCTTATACTCTGCCTTTTTCTCATCCTCTTGTAACGTTTCCACTCTCCTTGCAACTACTCCTTCCTCTCGTCTTTCCCTTCTTCTATTCCTCCATCTTACTTGCATTCTAATTCTGGCCACCACCAAGTAGTGGTCAGAAAGTCCACTCCCCCAACCTCTATACACTCTCGCATCCTTTACACATCTTCGCATCCTCTCATCCACACACACATAATCAATCATTGCCTTCCTTTCATTCAGTTCACCACCCACCCTTCTCATCACTCTCCATGTATACCTGTGGATCATTTTATGCCTGAAGAGGGTATTGGCTATCACCAACTCCCTCCCAGCACAAATGTCCACTAACGTACTCCCATTCTCATCTATCTCAGCAGGCACACCCCACTCACCAACTATTCCATCCACCTTCACATTCCCAACACTACCATTCATATCACCAATCAAAAACACTCTCTCATTCCTTCCGAACTTTTCCATGCACACTTCCACATTTGTCCAGAACTCTTCTCTCACTCTTCTAGCACGATCTTGCGTTGGTGCATACACACACACACAGTCGCCCACATTTGTATTCCAACTTTCAACTTTACCCACGCAATCCTTGACCCAACTGATCCATACTGTCTTATGCTCCTCTTCCATCTTTTACTCACAACTATACATACTCCTTCCTTTGCCCTCTCATTCTCACCTACTCCTGCACATATACCCCATCCATACTCCCATTCTCTCACACTTTCTCCTCACCATTTTGTTTCAGTTATTCCACATACATCCACTTTCGCACCCTCAAGCACCTGGACAATCTCTCTCTCTTTCACCTCATCATTCGCTCCTCTTACATTCCATGTACTCATTACCAAGTCCTTTGTCCGGTCCTGGGTCGTCATCGTTTGGTCAGTCCTTGTTCGAGGCTTCTTGTTTGTTTTTTTAGTTAGTTGTTTTCCGGGGAGGGGCACTAACCCTCCGCCAACCCTTTTAGTCGCCTTTTACGACAAGCAGGGATACTGGGGGAGTATTCTTGAAAACCCCCCTACCCCAGGGGGTAACCCTCTTTCTCATTCATATAAATGACCTCCTATCTGTCACTCACAACCCAATACACTCTTATACTGACGACTCGACCCTTATCACATTTAGTACCTCTTTTACACAATTTGATATTATAAATTCCCAAATAAACACAGCAATTTCTCTGAACCGGGACCTTTCTAGAATTAATCAATGGGGACAAACAAATCTGGTCTCATTTAATGCTCAGAAAACTAGATACATTAATTTCTCCATCAGAAAGAATCCCTCAGACTTTCACATAATTTTAAATGATGTCAGTAATCCCATATCCACTACAGTTGATATCCTAGGTGTTACTCTAAACCCCAACCTAAGTTGGACAACTTATGTTAAATCCCTTGATAAAAATGCTTCCAAAAAATTGGGACTTATGTACAGAGTTCGTGAGATCTTCACTGACGAGCAGATGGCCACAATATACAAAAGTCATGTGAGTTCTCAGATCGAATACTACGAGTATTCACCACTGTGGAGTGGATGTGGAGCGGTTGCATTGAGGCAGTTGGACAAAATTCAAAATAAAGTCATTAGATTAATCAATAATCCTCCCATTACGCCGGACCTTCCTCCATTATCAGTACGTAGAGCTGTTGCTTCTTTAGCATTATTTTATCGATATCTTTACCGTAAGTGCTCCGACGAACTGGCTTCAGTTGTGCCTCCCCTTCACATTTTCTCCCGAAATACTCGGGCAGCTGGGAGCGCCCACGAAACTCACACTCTCTCCCCCGCAATGCAGAACCTCTGCTTATCAAAATTCATTTATCCCCAGAACTACTACTCTCTGGAATTCACTTCCTGGGAGTTGCTTCCAACAAACATTTAATCCACTTCAATTTAAATCCAATTGTTATAAATATTTTATGAATGGAGGATGCCTTTAGGTACATGGACTTTTTTTTTCTTTTGTTTTTCTTTCCTCCATTCATTATCTAAAAAAAAAAAAAAAAAAGTGCGAGTTTGATATTTCATTCCAGTTAACATCAGGCTGTTGTTTGTTACTCACCATGCAAAGAAAACAAGTCAATAAATATATAAATAAACAATAAAATTAATTAAATCAGATCTCTATCGATTAACATTTTCTCGAGAGCTGAGAAAACACCACTTCATTGCAGATTTTTAGCGCTATGTGACTTTACTTACCCCAGAGAAACAACACAGTCAAAGGCACACTGAATCTGAGAAATGGTTTCAGTGCCAGAGGTTCCTTATCCTGGACCCGGGCTGAGGGAAAGAAAAAGATGGTGTGTGGGTGTGGGTGTGGGGGTGTGTGTGGGGGTGTGTTCTTACCTAATGGTTCTTAATTGCATCTTAATAGGAATGAGTCAGGCTCGTACTGTCCCGTCTAGTAAACCAATTTTATCATACATATCTTTAAATTTATGAATACTTTTGGCACACACTATTTCACTCTGTAGTCCATTCCATTGATCAGTTGCCCTATTTGGGAAACTAAGTTCCTTACGACTTTATCACCCCTCTTTTCATGCAGTTTTTGCAGTGTCCTCTTGCTGATGATTCCTGATAGGTTATATACTTATTGATGTCTATTATCGCTTTCCTTGAGATGCATTTATTGTATATAGCGTAATCATGTCTCCTTTTTTCTTTCTCTCTTTTAATGTTGGTAGGTTCAATTTTTCTAGTCTTTCTTCATAGCTTAGATCCTTTAAGCTTGGCACCTATCTTGTAGCGGCCCTTTGTACTTTTTCAACCTTATCTATGTGTTTTTTGAGATGAGGATTCCAGACCACTGATGCTTATTCCAGGGTTGGTCTGATGAATGATGTTATTAACTTTATCAGCATGTCTTCGTATATATACGTGAATGCTATTCTCTTATTAGCAAGCAGTGTGTGCATGTTCCGTACCTTCTCATTTATGTGCTTAGCTGGAGATAGTCTGTTATTGATAATCACTCCTAGGTCCTTCTCCTTTTCTGATATGTGTAGGGTTGAACCTCCTAGCTTATAATTCCAATCTGGTCTCTTTGCACTTTTGCCAAACTTAATTACATGGCATTTGTCCACACTGAATTCCATTTGCCATCTATTGCTCCATTCATGAAGCTTTTTTAATTCATGTTGTAGCTCTCTGCAGGAGTCTGTGTTTGTAATTCTCCTTTGTATTTTTGCATCATCAGCAAACATATTTAGATAGCTTCCGTTTCCAGTGTTCATGTCTATATCATTTATATATATTAAAAACATAATTGGTGCCAGCACTGAGCCCACTAAAACTCAGCTAGTCACTTCCCTCCGTGATGTGTAATTTCCCCTTCGTCCTGGTCTCATTTCCTTTTTTCTGAGAAAATCTTGCATCCAACAGTACAGGTTGCCTCAGACTCCTCCTTGATGGTACAATTTCCATAAAAGTCTTTGATGCGTGTGTGTGTGTGTGTGTGTGTGTGTGTGTGTGTGTGTGTGTGTGTGTGTGTGTGTGTGTTCCTGTTTTATTGTGTTTACGTAATTGTATTTTGCAAGACAGTGTCAAGCTCGTAATTTCCCGTGTTCTGATACTATTTTGTCATACATTTGTTACTCTTTGTGAATGGTTTTGGCACACGTATTTTCATCTTTTTTTTCCCCCAAGAGTCGAGTCCTCTCATCAAAGAACTGTACTTTCTTTACATCTTCATCATCTCTTACTTTATTTAGATTTCGGTTGTGTCATTTTGGCCTGATTGTAGGTACCATGTAGTCCTCGTCAGTTTTGCCCCTTTCTGCTTCACGCTTGCTTAAAATTATATCTCGTTTTCTTCCGTGTCCCAGTGTGAGTATACAGGTTTTTTGACATGTTTTCTTGTCTTAATACCTCAGGCTAGGCACCAATATTGTGGATGCTTTTTTGCCTTTCTCTTCTTTTTCTTTTTTTTTTTCTTTGAGTGAGTCGGTGCTGGAGAGGAACACCTTCATGCGGTGGCATCGATGCAATCAGTCAGCTCCACTGACTGGTTTCACAAACGTCCCTTAGCTCTTTCCCTGTCCCCCACTAGAAAAAGAATGTTGGACTGCAGGAGGGGGACTCGCTCAACCTGCAGTCCACTGGGTTCATATTTAGATGAACGTGGAGTTACAACTACGATTACTTTTACCTCTACTGATTCAAGTAAGGATTCTATACACCTGCAGCATATTCCCTTGGTGACCTAATAAATATTGTACCGGTAGCTGTATTTATCACATCCTGATCTAGATATCTATATGCTACTTTGACTGTGTCGTCTGATGCTGACATTTATTCCAAGATTTTTTTTTTTCTCTGATTTTAGCATAGTCTCTTCCTAGCTTGTACTCCCATTTCTGTGTTATTAATTTCTTTACTTGTTCATATTCTGTTACATGACATTTCTGAAGTTGAGCTCCACCTTCCATTTTTACTCCACTCAGCTTTGTATTATTAACTTGGAGGTCTCTGCTGCAGAAAGCAATATTTCTAATGGGTCTTGAGTTTTTTCCATCACTTGCAAACATATGCAAGTAACTGTCTGTGTCAATGTTGCCGTCATTGGTGCCGTTGCATTATACACACTTTTTGTATCAGTATTTTTATATATGTACAGCACATTATAAAAGGAAACCATATCCTGACCATTTCATTCAGAAGTGATATACATAACACATGAAGAGTCACTTTAGCAAAGCTCACGCAAGTCGACTATTCTTAGTAACTGGTAACCAATGCCACAGTTCAAATTTCACTCACACAATATATATGATAACCAAGCACTTCAAAAATAGCTACTCGATCATTATACAGCCTTTATGTACTTCATGCATGTCGTCACCGCCTACCAAGGTTTGCTTGTAATTTAAGGGAGGCGCCAACAGCACTCACTGTCACTGGAGCTGCTGGAGCAACACTGAAAACCCAATGTGGGTCTTGTGTCACAGCACCGGGACCAACACCGGCATTCCACTGTCTCTGCAAGATAAATATCTCCAGTTAAAAATTCCTTCCTTATCAATCACACAGTTTCCAGAATGTTGAAAAGCACACAGGATGTGTGTTATCTGGCCTGAGGAAGATTCTGTTACATAATACTGTATTATAGCATGAACTATGTACACTTCGAAGGCAGAGAGTGTTAATATCACAGAATTTTGCATACTTGAAAAAACTTTTTTTTTTTTTTTTTTTTTTTTTTTTTTTTTTTTTTTTAGGGTTCATAAATTGAATTCATAAACGCTTAAGACTGTTGGCAACGATGAATGCTGTGATATATTTGATAAGTCTTCTCACTGGGTATTATCTTTTATCTCGCACTCTCCCTCACTTTGCGATTCTTAGGGCTTCTCTGTGGCATAGAAAAAAAAAAGTTTCACTTAACATAGAAACACTATCCAGGTTTGCCACTAAGTGAATGGTTTATGTATTGTTGCGGTTTTAACTTGAACTTTAAGAAAATACGAGGCAAGAGTGAGTAACATGAAACTGTTAGTCAGATTTTGATACATAGCCCAAAATAACATGAGAATATTAATCTAACCTTAGTCCTTGTGATTTTTGCAGCCAAGATTTATTAGCATGGAACTTTGAGTGTCATTATATTCAAATCATATTAAACACTCAGATTTCTGCAGCATCAGTTTCGTAAATAAGGAAAACAAAAATGTGTAGCCTCAAATTGTCATTTTACCGTAATGCAAGGAGAAAACTTAACATAAGACTGATACAATAATTTCAGTTTCCGTGATTTGTTTCACGTAATAGTACAAAATAACTATTATTGTAATTAGGGTGTATCCAGACCATGGGCCTGACATGTCTCTTCCACAGGTGAGGCAACAGAGGGTCGAGGAGGAAGCAATTAAGGTAAGTGTTGTGAAAATTGTCCATGGTAAACACTGCAACCAAGGAGGCGTAATGACTGCCTTGAGACTGGCCTCCTTCCTCTTTCACCCTGTAGAATAGAGTCATCGAACTTTACTTAGATCAATGCTGACGTTGTCTAGTCATGCATGTATGGACGAAGGCAAAAGTAAACCTTTTGGTGCAATGGTTTTTGTAATGTTAGTTCAGGTCTTTTAGAATTTGGTGAGTTGGATGGGGAAGATAGAGATGATTGGATGGCATACGATACTATAATAGATGGAGATGGAGCACAATGGGGGAAGCATACCCTGTGAAAATGGGTTTCTAGGATGGCTGGTAGTCGAGGCAGCCATGGTTGTGATATTCGCCACATCAGAGCTGATATGGATGGAATAAGAGTGGGCAGGATGGGCTGGGATGGCGGTGGATAGTGAGGCATGTTGGGAGAATTATAGGCCTATGAAGTGAAGGTGAGTGTTGTATGTAGGCTGTAAAGCTGCAAATCCAATACGCTTGGGTCAAGGCAGGACACTTTACCACTTGAAGATGGACCTTGTATTAGGAGCTGCAGTTGCCATGGAAAAACAGATTTATTTAAACATTCGAGAAGTGGTGGAGAGGGGCGGGAGAATGAGAGATAATGGTAGCCAGAGCAGAAAGATACCAGCACACCCTCGTTATAACTGGAAAAAAAAAGGGGGGGGGGGACATTGTTGGTCACAAGGTATGGGAGTGGACATGATTTTTCTAAATTTTGTCTGAGCACCAGCAGAGAAAGATTACACACACACACACACACACACACACACACACACACACACAATACACATGAAGTTCGCTTATATTCCTTTCGTGTTATGATGAGAGTAAAAAGTCAAGTTAATGTCTGCTCTCCTGCGGGCAAACCACGTTTTCACCCGTCTTGTTTACTGCATTGTAACAGCCTAGCTCATTTTAGCAACCCACTACCACGCAGCTTGTAATGGCGTGGCGATACATATTGCCAAACTCTCTCTCTCTCTCTCTCTCTCTCTCATAGTTAATTGACCTTTGTAACAGCATATATCTGAGAGAGAAATGGAGGCGGAGGATATTACTGGAAACGTGATAATAACTGTTGAGTCAGGGATTGTAGGCAGGTAGGTAGGTAGGTCGGGAGAGAGAGAGAGAGAGAAGAGGGGGGAATGAGTGAATGAAAAGTAAGTCTGAGAAACGTCATAGTTGGGGGTTAAGGAGAGAACTATTACACCTGCTGTAAGGATACTAATCCACGTCGCCTGAGTTTCCCTAATGTTGCTGTAAATCCAGCGCCATAGAGTAGGCGCTGCGTAAATCAACACCCTCACCCTTATCCCCACCCCTCACCCTTACCCCCACCCACACCCACACCCCTCACCCTTACCCACAACCTCATCCTCACTGATTTAATTCCATTACCCACGTAATTGTAAGAAAACCAGTCCAGTAGATGTAGGGAGGGGTAAAAATCTAATGATTCTCTCTCTCTCTCTCTCTCTCTCTCTCTCTCTCTCTCTCTCTCTCTCTCTCTCTCAACCATTCGTTTATTCTTACGTACTATAACATTGGTCCTCACCGCTCACAATCAGTCACAAAACTTATAAATTAGTGGACAAAGTTAATAATCCATTCACTATCAGCAAGGCAGCTCGGCATCGTCTGTATACGTCATATTTTAGTGTGCAAATATCCCCATTTACAATCACCAGCATCCCTAGCATCATCTTGACGTCCCTTGCAAGATATTTCATCCCTCACAGTTCATCTTCAGCTTTTATCCCATTTCCACGAGTTCTACCTTGGCGTCTCGTAACTCTATCCCTGTGTATAGTGAATAACGACATGTATACTGAACACACACTAATCACGCCAGCACTGATTTTGAACCGTTTGTTTTAACACTGATATTGAACCACTTACTCCACCATTGATACTGAACCACTCACTCCAACAATGATGCTGAACCACTCACTCCAACACTGATACTGAACCACTCACTCCAACACTGATACTGAACCACTCACTCCAACACTGATGCTGAACCACTCACTCCAACACTGATACTGAACCACCCACTCCAACACTGATGCTGAACCACTTACTCCAACACTGATACTGAACCACTCACTCCAACACTGATACTGAACCACCCACTCCAACACTGATACTGAACCACTCACTCCAACACTGATACTGAACCACCCACTCCAACACTGATGCTGAACCACTCACTCCAACACTGATACTGAACCACTTACCGCAGCACTGTTACTGAACCACTCACTCCAATCCCATACTTAACCATTCCAGTACTGAATTAAACCTCCATCAACCCACACATGCTTCACCACCATCAAAAATATTCTGCACAAAATTCAGCAGTTTCCCATCCACATCATACATACATCACACATTCCGTTATCCC
>NC_137037.1:9956769-10061769 GCF_032717465.1 Coenobita brevimanus | reverse complement strand
AGAGGTATGGTGGTGTTGGTGGTTGCGGTGTGATGATGGTGGTAGAGTGGGGAGGGCTGGTGTGAGCGGTATGGTGGTGGTGGTGGTGATGATGGTGATGGTGATGATGGAGTGGGTAGAGCTGGTTTGAGAGGTCTGGTGGTGGTGGTGATGGTGGTAGTGAAGTAAGGAGGGCTGGTGTGAGAGGAATAGCAGTGATGGTGGTAGTGGAGTGGGGACGGCTGATGTGAGAGGTATGATGGTGATGGTGGTGGTAGAGGAGTGGGGAGGGCTGGTGTGAGAAGTATTGTGGTGATCATGGTGGTAGTGGAATGAGGAGGGCTGGTGGTGATCATGGTGGTAGTGGAATGAGGAGGGCTGGTAGTGGTGGTGGTGATAGTGGAGTGAGGAAGGCTGGTGTGAGGGATGTGGAATTAAAACACTGCTAAGAATCCGTGAGTCTGGCGGTGCAGGTGCGAGTTATGTGCCTAATTATGGAGAAAGTTCCCTCGTCTATAAAGTTCTCAATACGCTTACATGCACGTACATGTTTGCAGTCTCACACACACACACACACACACACACACACACACACACACACACACACACACACACACACACACACACAGTTGGCCAAAGGCAAAGGTACAAAACGTTCATATCTCAAAAACTTTCATAGAAGAAAAACTGCTTCAAGCCAGCGCCGACTTTATATACATCCTCTTGTTTTCAGCTACTGTCTCTCTCTCAGTTCGATTAATTAAAACTCATGTGGCTGAATTATCACAGCTTCTCAACTCATCCATCCACCCCCTTGCCCCACTATTCATGCCCTATCTCGCTAACCAAGCAGCCTTTCGTTGTCTTGCTTTACGAACAGTAGGCCAGTGGCGAAGATAAACTCTGCCAATTTTTTAGGAGGTATGGTAGATCCTTCAGCTCTCATGCATCACAGTTTTTGGATGTCTTTGTCGCGGAGGTCAACACTTCTTGTTGTGCAATTTACACATACAATAAATCGTTGGTAAATGTAATAACTACTAACTCACGGTTCTAGGTCCTCCACCCTACCCCCCCCCCCCCACGTCCTATATTTCTGATGCATATCATATTGTATTATACACATCGAAGGTTATGCTACTTTACACAGATAACAGACCTGCAGCAGAGGTTATGTCTACTGATTGTGAAGGTTGTTGGTCCAGCCCTTCATCCATCAGCGTACTACAGTTTGTCGATGTTATACCTCAGTAACCGAGATATTTGCTGTATTGCGGCCTTACACACAGTGTGGTAGGTCTCCATATTATAATTGCAAATCATAATAGATAGATAGATAAATAGATAGATAGAGAGACAGATAGAAGCAGGAAGTCAAATGATGAGAAGGTGTTGTGTCTGCGAGAATCGAGCAATGCTAAACATGCTTACACTGAGGAAAGCTGACGACAGCGGCCAGTAAGGAGATGATGCAGTTAGCTGTCAGCAGTCCTCTCGTGAACAAAGACCATGAGGAACCCCTGCTACACCAGATTTTAGGAAAGAGAGTTTAGAAGGAGACAAGCGACCCTAGAGAGAGGTCGAGACGGAGATTAGCCTTAGAACAGAGAGAGAGAGAGAGAGAGAGAGAGAGAGAGACAGGGAGGTAGCTACCCAGGACTTATACTATTATACCTGTTTAATATTTCCAAGACAAATAAAAATAGTCCCATACTATTCTTTACCTCTCCCGTCACTACATGACATCTGGTGGGGAAACTACTACAAGATATAAAAGCCGCTCGACCACAAGTCTAAAATATACTTCTCTACAAGTAACTACAAAGTCTTTATGACATTTGGTAGCACCGAACGTATACGAACCTCGTCTACGAATCAACATTAAACTCCTACAAAATATCAAGATTGAAAAGAACCAAAAATATAAGATCCTGACAGTATTCTCTCCATCATGCCCCCTCCGTCTCCCAGATCATTACGCTGATGCAGAGGTCAAGAGATCACCGACGCCTTGCAAGTAGCTTAACGACAAACCAGCAAATCTGCGGACATCGTCTCCGAATTAAAAGCAAATTTCTACAAAAGCAACCGAGACTACAAGATTAGCTTCAGTTCTACAAAGTCTTTATGACATTTACAATCAACTACAGCCATCTACAATCAACTACAATTAACAACTCTACGTCGTCTGTATAATCTTCTACACGCACCTACAAGTAGCGGCACTCTTCATCCCACAACGAGTAAATCACAAGAAAAAAGGACCAAGAATACATCAAGAAAGAAAGAAAACAAACAAACAAACAAAGGAAGAGTGAGAGACGACTCACAACTCATAACCACCAGACCTCACTCTCCTCTCTCTGCTACATCCACCCAACCCCCAACGCTTACGCAGGTGTGAAGAGGTCAGGACGACGAAGCAAACACCAAGTCCATATTCACAACTCATCTTACTCACTCGTCTTCACTCAAGTTACTCATCGCTACTCATTCACTCACCACAGCTACCAGTGTGGGAAGTTGAGGTCATCATGCGTGCTTGCTGAACAGACTCCACGTCAGTCAACACACCACCTGCACCACCACTCACACCATTCCCACCACGGTAAAATTAGTGAGTTACATAGTTACTTCATTTATACAATACACAGTGATAGACAATAAGCTTCTGCACAAACATATAAAACGTGCTGTATAGTTACAGCTTAAATACACATACTTACTTCAGTTATCTGCATAACTCAAACACTAAATAATCACCAACAATAAATATTCTACACTGTATATATTCATTCATTTATTATAACATTTATTTACTACCAACGAGTGTTACCATTTATACCTACATAAAATACGTGTTTCATACATACAACTATACATTAATTATATCTACAAAGTAATAAAGAAAATATACAATCACAGTTACTCAGTGAGCAATTAAAAGAACTGTATTAAACATTTATTAATTAAAGCTACCTAGTGGAAACAGACAAATTAAGTTACAAGGTAACCTAGAGAAGAAAAAAAAATGGCCAACACAAATGCCGTTAGCAAGAGTGAACATCTTCAACACAATCGTGAAGACAATGATTTCCACACAGTGCTGACACACATATTACTCACGATAGGTACAGGTGAACAACAAGTCAGTGTGTATAGTTAATACTGTATATAGTGTATATATATATATTTTATATAAAATAACAAAATATGGGACTATATAATATCATTTTATAATCTCTGTGCAATATAAACTAAACTTTAAAAAAGTATCTCAAGGAAATTAGCCAGCAATTAGGTAACCATGAACAACATGGAAAAAAGTGTACACAAGCAAAGAAAAACAAACTATAGAAAATCAATACATACAAAAAAGAAAGAAAGAAAAGTAAGAAAGAGAAATAGAGTAAGATCACATAACAAACAAATGAAAATAAGTGTAAATGTTACTACATAAGTCAAAATACCACGTAAACTACAAACAAAAAAGCAAATTGTTGTCTCCACATACAAGTGGCACGACACATCATCACTATCATCGACCGCAGCATATGTTAGGACTGCAGTTATTACAATTATGTTACTCCATATTATAATTATGTAACTACAAACAATATGTACCAATTTATGTGACAGTTGCATTAACAAGATGTAACTTTTATGTAACTTTAACTACAATTATGTAACTACAAACGATAGGTAACAATTATGTAACGACAAACGATTGCATTATGTTACACTAACTACAATTATGTACCTACAAACGATATGTAACAATTATGTAACGACAAACGATTGCATTATGTTACACTTTGCCAATTATGTAACAGTTGCATTAACAAGATGTAACTTTTATGTAACTTTAACTACAATTATGTACCTACAAACGATATGTAACAATTATGTAACGACAAACGATTGCATTATGTTACACTTTGCCAATTATGTAACAGTTGCATTAACAAGATGTAACTTTTATGTAACTTTAACTACAATTATGTACCTACAAACGATATGTAACAATTATGTAACGACAAACGATTGCATTATGTTACACTTTGCCAATTATGTAACAGTTGCATTAACAAGATGTAACTTTTATGTAACTTTAACAACAATTATGTACCTACAAACGATATGTAACAATTATGTAACGACAAAACAGTTGCATTAACAAGATGTAACTTTTATGTAACTACAATTATAAGGCCAACACAATTATGCATTAACACAATATTTGGTAACAATTCATAAAATGTTACAATTATGTAGTACCACAATGTTAGTACAATATTATAAGTCATACAATTATAGCACAATTCTATATTACCAGTATCATCATACAAGTTAGGTGAAATATTAGACATTACTAAAGTGATAACTCAAATATGTAATGTATAACCTAGCAGTATTACCATTGCACAATTATATGCGTACGTCTATTGTACATGCACGTCTTACAAAGTGTTATACAACAATCATTGCATTTATTCCAATATGTATTCAACTTATTTAAAATGTAATATTACTGGATAATCACTATTTACTATTAATAACATATGTATACAATATTCATACAATTATGTTACTTTACAATATTATGTATTTCACTTAATTAGCTTATAAGTTCATTATAATGTGTATGTAGTATGTATTAATATATTATGACTATTAAATGTCGATGGTACGCCATTTTCGCGCGGCCGAGCAATGTGGTAGGTCTCCATATTATAATTGCAAATCATAATAGATAGATAGATAAATAGATAGATAGAGAGACAGATAGAAGCAGGAAGTCAAATGATGAGAAGGTGTTGTGTCTGCGAGAATCGAGCAATGCTAAACATGCTTACACTGAGGAAAGCTGACGACAGCGGCCAGTAAGGAGATGATGCAGTTAGCTGTCAGCAGTCCTCTCGTGAACAAAGACCATGAGGAACCCCTGCTACACCAGATTTTAGGAAAGAGAGTTTAGAAGGAGACAAGCGACCCTAGAGAGAGGTCGAGACGGAGATTAGCCTTAGAACAGAGAGAGAGAGAGAGATAGCGAGACAGGGAGGTAGCTACCCAGGACTTATACTATTATACCTGTTTAATATTTCCAAGACAAATAAAAATAGTCCCATACTATTCTTTACCTCTCCCGTCACTACATGACATCTGGTGGGGAAACTACTACAAGATATAAAAGCCGCTCGACCACAAGTCTAAAATATACTTCTCTACAAGTAACTACAAAGTCTTTATGACAACAGAATAGGCTTACAATGAAAGCATAGCAGATGAACATATCTGGATCACAGTGAGTTAGAGAAGAAAATGTTAAAAAAAATTGACTCCCTTTCCGACACTGTATTATCCCGAGCCAGTATCAATTAGGGTTTGTCCTTTTGAGATGTTCTCAGCATCTCGGGATGACAGGACAAAATCAATGGTTTCCCTGGATCACGGAATTTCCCGGTGTTGCTAAGAAAACGCAAACATTCTTGTCTCCACCCACCTAGTGTGGAGAAGGCTTTAAGTGATTGGGTTGTGCGTCCGTGCGTGCGTGGGTGCTCCGTTGTCCGTCCGTGCATCTGGTGTCATATGCACGGAGTGACGTTATGCAGGAAGTTACCGTTCCCTTCTCTGTTTTGCCTAAATTAATCTAAACCAAACCTAAACTAACCTAACCTACCCTTATCCTTGAAAAATTTAGCCTAAATAAACCTAAACTAAACTAACCTTAATTCACGAAATTACTTATTTCACAGTCTGCCTGTAACATATATATATATATATATATATATATATATATATATATATATCGACCTATAGTTACCTATAGGCCGATAAGACATCCAACTATTTCCCTGACACATGTATTTCATAAAATGTTGTTGATAAATGGCACAATACTTGAGGTAACATGCGAATACTTTCAGCCAGCAACTAAAAAGGGCACTCAGCGCATGCGCACTGAGCGGAATGGTAACTTCCAACATAAGTCACTCCGTGCATGGTTCGAAGATTCTCTAATAAGTTAAATACAATCATTTGATTGTAGTAGGGAGTACAAAAAGTACGTCATTGGAATAAATCTGTTAACACAGACTCCTGTGACTCATTTCCAGCTGCGTAAAATTGTCTAGAAAACTAGAGTTGTTCCCACCATGCAAGTGCTAATGGTGCCAATGATGTCTCCGGCTGTTAATTTGTTTGTACCTTTTCACATATATGGTCATTATAGTGTGGCTGTGATGTGCATGAGAGCTCAGTGTGTGAGGAGAAAAGTATATCTAAAAGAAGCAACCTTATACAAAACTTAAGCTCAGGAAAGTGTATGATTGAGGCAGCAAACGCCAGTATTCACTCTAGTCTGGTTGTGAAGTGTTTGGCATCTGCGTAAATGAAAAAAAAAAAAAAATAACAATCCTGTTCACAAGTTAGGCTGAAAAGAAAATTGTAAATATGGGCCCAGGACTCAGATGGCCTTACAATTTGGTTATTATGGGCAGAGCGATGGTTTAATTCAAAGCTTTAGCCAAGCAGAACAGCGAGAAAAACGTCTTAGTCCTGAAGGGATGAATGAGCATTGTTTGTAACCTTTCACTACGAAACACCTCTACTAAGTTGGATATAATAGTTTTCTGGCAATAAGATAAAAAAAAAAGTTTGCTTGTGGTGAAAGGGTTACCTGCACGTCCAGCCGAGCCGCAGTTGGTATGGAATTGTAATGTATGCTCGGGAAAAAAGAAAGAAAAATGCTAGTTAAAATACCTTAAGTTGAGGATTTCAGTGCAATCAGATTTTTTTTTTTCGACCAATGCACCATTTATATACTGTTGAGAGAATGTAGCCAGGATCTTTGCGCTGTAATATCTTTGTTGAAACTCCAGAATTTTCATATCTCTTTGTTTATCCATCGAGCTTTTGCCCGACGTCTAAGTAGGTCTTTAAAAGAAACTGGGAGAAAACTTTCATGTGACACTTTTGGATGTCAGTTGAAAAATAACATGCATTTAATTCAGGTGTAACATATCAACATTCTCTTCCTTATAATGGCATCTTCTTTCAGTAGTTTTGTGTTCAGTTTTGCACACATATGCAGCCTCTTTGTAATCGTCAGTACTTTTTTTTTTTTTTTTTTTTTTTTAAGCCACCGGTCTTCTTGTTAGATTCACATTATTTTATTCTGACGTTATAGATATATATTGGAAGTAATGGAGTTACCTAGATGATAATTAGACTGTTCAGTAGTCAGTCCTTCCTAAGCAGCATTAAATTGACTGTTTAGCCAGAACAAAAGATAGAATACAGCCAACTTGTAACTGGGTTAATATAATGGTGAGACGCACCGGAATGTTTACAGCAGTGATTCTGTCGGCTGTGTGTCCAGCTTCAGGTCATGAAGTTGAAGGCAGTAGCTTTACATCTTGGACCACATAAATATTTTGCGGACAGCCAGGGGCACTGCACAAAGGAACGTATAGATGGGTTTAGCTTTTCCCGCTGGTGTTCAAAACCTAATGGTTGTAGTTTTGTAGAGAAAATCTCTCTCTCTCTCTCTCTCTCTCTCTCATCCTTTAATGTATGTTGTGATATCAAACCCAGTGTCCGCCACACAAACATCAGACGCATTTCTCCCTCTCATCTTCTGAATTTCTGGCCCAATTTAGCTCGTGTTTACCTCCATTGAGTACCACTGACAGGGACGCCAGGAAAGAGAGAGAGAGAGAGAGATGGGGGAGGGAGGGAGATATGAGCAGGAAGTGGAGGGAGTGGAGAGCGAGATAAGAGGAAGGGTAAAGGATGAGAGGAAGCTTTAAAGGGAGAGGCCCTGAGAGAGAGAGAGAGACAGACAGACAGACAGGGAGCGGGTAATTAAAAATAGATATAAAAGCTGCTCAGAAATTATGTCCCTTAGCAGGTGATCTAATCATAATGCCAGCTAATAGAATTGTTTGTACAATCATTGTAGAAAATGTCCGCAAGAGAGAGAGAGAGAGAGAGAGAATTATGGAGTGAAATGCGGGAAAGGGAAGAAAGGAAAAATGAAAGGTCGGGTGTGTGAACAGGAGGGAGGTTGACGGTGTGAGAAGGAGGGAAGGTGAAGGTGTGAGAAGGGAGGGTGTGAAAAGAAGGGAATGTGAGGATGTGAGAAGGAGAGATGATGAGGGTGTGAGAAAGAGGGAGGGAAGGGAAGAGTGATAGAGCCGGAGAGAGGAGAGGTGTAGCGGAGTAGGATATGGAGTAATCTGGGGCAGCGAGTGCTTTAACTTGAGCTAGTGCTTTGTTTTTTGACTACTTTAAGAAATACTTACATGTGCCCGTTTTGGCGAAAGATTTCCATTTACATAATATACATACGATATAATAATGAATTTTCCTATCAATAAACTATCAGTCTACTGACCTTTGTAGTAATGGTGTGAGATCCAAGAGAGTCGCAAAGACTGCCAGACATGGAGAACACCACACCACACCACACCACAATTAGTACCAGATATGAACCGTACACTAGAGTCAGTACCAGATGTGAACCACACCACACCACACCACACCAGAGTGTACAAAACCACCACCACGATAACCCGACACTACACCGCACTACAGCATACCAGTACTTCTCTCAGAAGTAAGCTAAGGTACAGAACAGCACGTCACACCACACCACCATAGACTAGAAGCCACACTACACTAGGCTATTACAGTATGACTGCATGTCCACACACACACACACACACACACACACACACACACACACACACACACACACACACACACACACACACAGTACGCTTTGAAATACTTGTGGGAAAGAGGCTATTTCGATGGTCGTCGGCCCAAGAAAGAGGTGCAACCCTTATCAAAGGCATTTTATTTCATACATCATCCAACCCTTGCGATGATTCACCGTTTTGTTTATATTTCCTCAACATTATTACCTCGTTTAATCATAATTTATTTTACCATATCCATCCACTTTCATCTTGGCCTTCCATGCGTCCCCCTCCCCTCACACCCATTCATGTGTACCCTTAACAAAGCCTTCTTGTAATCCATTCTCTCAGTGTGACATATCACCTAAACAGACACTTTTACCATGCCATCAGTAGACTTCCTTACTCCGCTTCTTTCACGGATATCTATTTTTTTTTTCCTTGGCCACCTTACACACGCATTTACATCCCGTAATCATGCGGTTCTGCCATATTCACTCTTGATTTTTTATACCGAAGCCAGTCCAAAATTTGCGCCCGCAAGTTTATGAGGGAATCAACACATCCTCATGTAGCGTTCTTCCTACTAACCCATCAGTTCCGTATCAAGGCCTTCTTTCCACCAGCCACTTTCATTTCTTTGTCTCACATTACTCTCCACTCTCCTTAGGCATTTAGGTTTCAATCACTGCACCTTGGTAAGACGCTGTCATAACTCTCCACTTTCTTGACACATTCACCTTCTTTTCTGTTTCTTTGTCTAGCTAATATTCTGCCATTAGCTACTTCCAATTTATGTCCATTCACCAACACATTACTCTGTGAATCACCTTCTCCTTCGGCAACCACTGTCATATCTAAATTTGTTGTCAGACCTCATTGTTCAGAAGCGTACATTAAACTCAGTACCAGTCTGCGAATATTATATTCACCATTAGCAAACAGTACAGCATCACACACGTACAACAATATTCCGCCTCCCACCCTTTACCGTCAGCTTCATTCCCATCCCCGCAGCTCAAGTACGTAGAAAGTATATTGTAAGTACAACAGTATAGTATATCAATAAAAACGATCAGAAGAAGGCAAGCAGTAGTCCAATAAATTACGAATGGAACAAAATAAAACAATAACATTAAGTAAAGGAAAACATACATGGAATATTTGTAAATATCATGTGAAAACAAAATCTTAAAAAAACAGAGCCAAAGTAAACACTGTCAGTTAGTATTGTTGGTGGGAAGCCAGGCTGTACAGAATCCCAACTGATGAAAAGAAAGAGTTAAAAAAAGAAGAAAAAGTTTGGTCGTTAAGTGATTTTCTTCTCCCGCCCAACCTCCATTTTCTTTCTTTTTTTCTTTAATGTTTTGTTGTCCTTCCCTCCATCTCACTTTTTTGTTTCTCTTCCCTCTCTCCCTTTCCTCTGTTCTTTCCCTCCTCTCCCTGCTCTTCCTTCTTTTTTTCCACCTCTTTTTTTTCTTTTCTCTAGACTTCCCTTCCACATCTCCTACTCTCTCCTTTCTCTTCCCTCTGCATCCCTCTTCCTATTCACATCCCTCTCCCTCTACCCTCTTGATCCTTCTCTTTTGCTTCTTATTTACGTTCCTTCCTTGACCTCCCTCCTTTTCTTCCTACCCTTTCTTTTCTTTGTTTGTTCTCGCTGATCAAGAGTAACTGTTTTAATACGATTCCGATTTTATCATTTCCTTCCTAATATCACCAGTCGATCTCATTTAGCTAAGGAGATACTTCCAATTAATCTGATCCTCGTACATAAAAGCGGTTGATGGTAAATAATTTCAAGATTGCATGAGTAAAATAAAAGAAGAAAATCCTAGTGAAGGGGTTAATTCTGGCTACATCCAACCCTCTAATACAATTAGCTTCTCCAGGATTTAATGTAAACGTACGGTTATTTCAAGAGCTGTATATCAAACCCCTACAGCTATTGCTAACCCCTACGACTATATCTATCCCCTACAGCTGTATCTAACCCCTACAGCCGTATCTAACCCCAACAGCTGTATCTAACCCCAACAGCTATATCTAACCCCTACAGCTATATCTAACCCCAACAGCTATATCTAACCCCTACAGCCGTATCTAACCCCAACAGCTGTATCTAACCCCAACAGCTGAGTCTAACCCCAACAGCTATATCTAACCCCAATAGCTATATCTAACCCCAACAGCTGTATCTAACCCCAACAGCTGTATCTAACCCCTACAGCTGTATCTAACCCCTACAGCTGTATCTAACCCCTACAGCTGTATCTAGCCACAACAACTGTATCAAACCCCTACAGCTATAGCTAACCCCAACAGCTATATCTAACCCCAATAGCTATATCTAACCCCAATAGCTATATCTAACCCCAACAGCTGTATCTAACCCCAATAGCTATATCTAACCCCAACAGCTGTATCTAACCTCAATAGCTATATCTAACCCCAACAGCTGTATCTAACCCCAATAGCTATATCTAACCCCTACAGCTGTATCTAACCCCAATAGCTATATCTAACCCCAACAGCTGTATCTAACCCCTACAGCTATATCTAACCCCAACAGCTGTATCTAACCCCAACAGCTGTATCTAACCCCAATAGCAATATCTAACCCCAATAGCTATATCTAACCCAAACAGCTGAGTCTAACCCCAACAGCTGAGACTAACCCCAACAGCTGTATCTAACCCCAACAGCTGAGTCTAACCCAACCAGCTGAGTCTAACCCCAACAGCTGACAAACGCCCCATGGCTGGACAAAATCGGCAGGTAACAGCACTGACAGAACACGAAATACGTAATCGGAGTGACAGGTTAACTGATGTAGAATAACTCCAAGAAGTATAATTACCCAGGTGATTTAAGGTTTTATTTTTTTCTGGGCTGGTGTGGTAACTTTACAAGTGTGGTAACTACGAGTGTGGAAGTTTTACGAGTTTGGTTCGAAATGCAAGTCTTTCTGAATGAACAGCAACTTCTGTGTTACATGTGGCCCTTCTCGGTGTCGTAGGTATTGAAGTACCAGGCATATTAGTACACCTAGAATATTCAATTTACCCGTTGGCCGTACGAAAATGATATAAAAAGGACACGTTTTCGAGCCTTGCTTAGTACATCAGTTAAAAGAAACACCTATACAATTCTCTGCCTACATTTCGGAACATTTAAGGAAGCTATATTAAGAAGGAATTAATAATACATTAAGAAGGAATTAATAATAACTCACAATACGCTGTACATTTATAAATATTTGCATTAAAAAAACTTAACAGCAGCAATGATCGTGATTATATAGTTCATCACCTGGGAAATATATTTGTGGAACTAGTGAAGAGGTAGTCATTATTATTATTACTACTACTACTTTTATCATTATTATTATTATTATTATTATTATTATTATTTATTATTATTATTATTTTGTTGTTGTTATTATTGCTATTATTTAGTTATTTTAGTCATTCTTACATGCCAAACCTAATGTGATCTTGTTGTATTAACTGTAGATAATTCATTCATTTTAACCTGGCAGTGATTGTCATCCTTTTGTAGCTTACTTCCAGTGGGTCAGTGGCAAAGACAGTACCAAGGTTCAGGATCCTTGCCATAGCACTTCTTCGTGTCCAACACATTATTTTAGCGTATTGATCTTTTGTCACAGTTCAACATTCAGGTTGGAAAGTTGGTAGTTTTACGCCAAGGTAAACAATGTTGTAATATTGGAGTGATCTGGAAAGGCTGTAAACTCGTTTTATTAGTTCGCAGCTTCAGGTGTGTCAAAGGATTATTGACCCAGGTGTTTACAATAATGACTCGTGCAGTTGATAGGCGGAAAATATAACATTTCTCTCTATATGTATATCCACCTACCACACATAACTCCTTTACTTGAGCTGAATAAAATCACCCTGAAACATCGACAGTAAAATAATAAATAAATAAATAAACTAGAAAGCACTCAGAGAGCACATACCTCCGACAATGCCATTGCAGAATCCGAATCCGGATCCGCCACAAAATTTAATCAATTCTTTCCTGGCCCATGGCCCACCCTTGCGCCAAATATTATTGAAATACATTGAGAACTTTTGGAGATATCGTGTGGACAAAGAAACAAACAAACAGGTGAATACATAACCTCCTCCAACTTCGGTGACGGAGGTAACAAATAATCATAATGAACGTGTCAGCGTGTTCAGTGGGATGAAGTGTTGCTCAGGTAAATTCCCACAAATCCCAGACGCTGTAATTCATCTTAAGGCTGCAGGGAATGGCTAAATGAAGGCCACATTCAACCCCTCCAGTCTGAAAAGTGTCTCCTAAGCTGAGTACAAATATCTTGGTGTTGAAGCAAATTACAAAGATGTTGCAGTGAAGAGGCCAAGTAAATAAAAATAAAGATAAACCACTGGATCTCTGGCAGGAATTGGTCGCCGTGAACCCATCGGCCGCAAAAGATTTATTGAAATATTATATGATAAACTCGACATTTTATCGTTGAAATAAATCGCCTCTGGGACCGTGCCCGTTGGAGCCACCCCTGTCCTGTCTCTCTTCTGTCTGTCTGTCCGTTTATCTGTTTACATATGTCTGTCTGTATCAATACCTAGCTGTCTGAAACTGTACCTGTCTGTCTGTCTGTATCTATTTATCTGTATGTCTATCTGTTTATCTGTCAATCTTTCTCTTCTGTTCTCAGTGGTTGCTACAGTAAGGCTGGGTGGGTTGGGTTGGGTTAGGTTAGGTTAGGGCAGGTCAGGTTAGGTCGCTAGGTTATATCAGGTTAGGTTAGGTTAGGGTATTAACGTTAGGTTAGATTACAGTTACTAATGCCACTTGGGTTACCGAAGTGTTGGCGATGAGCAGGTTAACATGAGGGTAATGGAGGCGAGATACATGCCAATGTGGGATTTGGTGTCTTCTTTTATTCCCTCCATCCCGATGACTTTTTTTCTGATTATCGAAGGGACATTTATATGCACCTTCAAAGAGGTGTCAACTACTGACTGGTTAGTGAAGGCTGTAATATACCCTCCACTTCGAAAAGTCTCTCCTAAACAGAAAGAATGGTCTGTCGGGAGCAAGAATAAAACAAAACGAAAAGGAACAAAGCAAAGTCATGTTAGTGAAATAGGGATGTGTGTAGTGAAGAGGTTATCATGGCGGAGGGAGGGAGGGAGGGAGGGAAGATATCTGCCACTATGGGTGTTGGTGTCATCACTTTAATTCTGACAGCCTCAGGAATGTACGAATATCCGACGGAGGGGTGGGGGGGGGGACGGGCCAGTGATTTACGGGTACCTAGGGTGAGGGGTGTTGGCCGGGGATGGGGAGGGGGAGACGGGTTAATGGGATGGAGAGGAGGAAGTAAGGAGAGAGAGAGAGAGAGAGAGAGAGAGAGAGAGAGAGAGGGTCATGACGGAGGTTGGCCGTAGAGTTCATGAGAGAAGGAGGCGCAAGCTGGTAGGAAGGAAGGGAGGGAAAGTGATCCCTGAGTGATGGAGTGAAGGAAGGTTGGGAGATAAAGAGGGAGAGTTGAGAGGGAGGAAGACAAGGAGTCTTGGTAAGCTGGTAAATTTAATACTGGCCTTGTGTTCGGGGAACGCTCAGTGTTGGCTTCGAGCCCCACTGACGTCCACCGAATTTGTTGGGAGGACGACCACAAGCAAACACTTGTCCTTAGCAAACAAATAACCAGACCTCCATCATACCACTGTATACAGCCACCATCTTCTCTTGCACCGTCTGTGCTTGTATCCTATCCTACAGTTCCACGTTACCATCGCCTGTGTCGCTGTCTGTTCTTGGTATGTCTTACCACATCACTGCCTTCTGTCTCTGACTTCTTTTGTACCGTTTGCACTTTGTATCTGTCATGACTGCCTACTTCCACCGTGTTCTGTTTCACGGTTAGTAGATCTTATCTGTCCTACCATATCAGTGTTTAATTTCACTGTCTTATATTTCACCGCCGGCGGCATATGACCCAGGCAGTAGCGCTGCCAGATTTTAGTTATATTCAGTCAGTCAGTTTATTTCACCGTGTGTGCCTTGTACCTGCTCCTGCTTACTATACCACAGTTTCCTACCGCTCACTTTTGTTTCACAGTCTGTGCCTTATCACTCTTTTGTTGTACAGTATGTGCCCTCAGCCGGGAGAGTCGAGTCGATTTATATCACACTGGATCGAGTCAGGGCAAGTACGGCAGGAGCTATTGTCTCCATTATTAATAGTCCGCTATGGTGTGGGTTTACCATAAAATTGAGAAGTGATAAATCAATCTTGTGTGTGAGTTCCCTGCTTTCTGTGATCCTAGTGATAAAGTTACTCCCCACGACCCAGCTTTTCGTGTACTCACAGCCTGGCGCACACGTGCGTACAAACATCCCCTTCCCCCCACGTACACACAGTTCCACTCACTCACACTCATGTGTCAAAGCTTACCTGCTACGTGTCCATATTATCACTCATTCACCTTGATACACCCACACACTTAATCGCACCTAATTTTGTCACACTGATTCACTCTCACACCAATTGTCTGCTAGTCTCAGTTTTAACTTCACCGCTTCACAACAGTACATTTTTTTTTTTCTAGATACCTCCAAACAATTTTATTCAGTTTTGGAGGGTTTTTTAGAACTGGAGGGGTTTGATATAGCCTTTACTGATTCTTTTCGCATCATCTCTAAGTTAAATAGACTTGTTCGGTAGTAACACTAATAATAAAAGGCGTCATCGTTGTGTAGAGAGTTAAGTCTTAACTGTGCTCTCAATCTGCACGTATATTGTAGGAGCAGATAATGGCTACGTTTGGAAACCTGGTGACGAAGAACGTAGTATCATTGCGTTCTTGAAACATTGTTTCAGCGATTCATTGTGATTCCTGCACCTTAATATTTTCTTGTGTTTTTTCTGATGAAAACTACGGTATGTCGATAAGAAAGATGTAAACAACACAAGGCAATATTAAGGCGTGATATGTTGCTAAGGAAAGTGTTAGTAAATGGCATAAGCCAGGGAGGCATTGGGTGAGGGATACTATGGGATTCAGACGTGTTTTGCCTGACCTACACACTGGTGTGGCTTTGTGACGTGACATAAGCCAGGGAGGCATTGGGTGAGGGATACTATGGGATTCAGACGTGTTTTGCCTGACCTACACACGGGTGTGGCTTTGTGATGTGACATAAGCCAGGGAGGCATTGGGTGAAGGATACTATGGGGTTCAGACGTGTGTTGCCTGGCCTACACACAGGCTTGGCTGGGTGATGTGGCATAAGCCAGGGAGGCATTGGGTGAGGGATACTATGGGGTTCAGACTTGTGTTGCCTGGCCTACACACAGGCGTGGCTGGGTGATCTGGTGGGTGGCCTTGTGGGCTGAGATGCCATTCCTGCACACAATGATTCACCCAAAACACCATTTTTTTTTTTTTTTTTTTTTCATGCAAGGAAGAAGGAACCAAAGTCCAGGAGCCCGCAAACCGTTCCTTCCAAGAAAAAATAAAAAACACTAAAACAGAGAACCAAATTCAAGATCCGTTCATTTCGAGATGACTGGACACATATCGTTTGAAAGACTGGAGATCATAGGATGTAGGAAATACAGACAGAAAGAGACAGGTCCCGAGTTGACCTGTTGCATAAACGAAGGACTGGGAGTAATGGTTAACTCTTGCATCAGAGAGTTTGATAGAAAAGTTATGAGAGTTTGTTACTAGACGGGTGTTACGCGCCTGTCGTAGAGGTGGAGGGATGCAAGCAAACAGTTCAGGGGAGTATCATGGCCGCCATCTTTGTGATAACAGCAGGACGTGGAGAGACCGCAGTGCGTGTGTGAACTGACATTGATAAAGAATCAGAGGAAGCGAGTTAGTTATACATAAATCTGTAGTGAGAGGAAACCTTGTGAACAAAATAAGGAACCGGGATCAACACTGGTTCTTTGTGGACATGTATCAGTTCCAGAGTGGTGCAGTAAGCTAAGTACAGGGCACATATGCCAAACTGGACTAGAGCAGGCCAAGGTGGACGCTACAGTACAGTGCAGTAGCCTACGTGGTGATGGATGTACTTATACAGTTGTACAGTGTTTACACGAGTAACCAAGTCTACCCTCACCAAGACCATTTCTGACACCTGTGACGCCATATATTGTTTATTTTAGGACGGCTGTCTGATGGTGACTAGGTTTTTATATGATTCTCTCTCTCTCTCTCTCTCTCTCTCTCTCATGTATCAGTATATCTGGCTGTTCATCTATCTATAATTGTTTGTCTTTCTGTTTATTTCTATTAATAGTTAGACAGGTAGATACATTTGCGCGCGTGCGTGCGTGCGTGCGTGTGTGTGTGTGTGTGTGTGTGTGTGTGTGTGTGTGTGTGTGTGTGTGTGTGTGTGTGTTACCGTGCATCACATGTATCTGTTTGGGTTGGCGTAAGTGGACAACGGAGGTAATGACAATGGCGTAATTGTGTTGTGTAGGTTTTGGCAAATACCGACGCCAAGGCCTGGCATCACAAACATACAGTCATGCCTTTGTTGTAGCTAACACATATTATACCGGGAAAAAAATAGAGGGAGGGGAGGGAAGGATTCTATCATCCTCTTGCCTTTTACCTTAAAAAAAAAAAAAAAAAAAAAAATGTCAGCGAGCGGATTGTAAGAGTATTTGTGAATCGCACCCTATATACTTAGCTCAGTGATGACCCTGGCATTATCTTAGAATTATATTTACTCGATTAATCTAGGAGAATCGTTTATCATTAAGCTAAATAATTACACAAACATATTTACAGTGTTTTCTTACATATACAGGTTGCAGATCAACACTAGCGTGGTTTATCATGACAGAATCATGAACTTGTAATGTTCCCTGTTCAGATTTGGACGTGCTCATCATACAAAATCGAGAAAAATAACCTCTTTTTTTATATTCTTTACTACTTGGCGACAGCTATGGGAGAGATTCCTAAACGGTGACTAATGATGCGTTTGTCCCGAAAGCTAACGATCCAAGTATGATAAGCTGACTAAGCCTGTTGCCAGTATGATAAGCTGACTAAGCCTGTTGCCAGTATGATAAGCTGACTAAGCCTGTTGCCAGTTCATGGTGGTCAGAGGGTAAAAACAATATCACGCAGTACCACTGATTGGGTGTGTCCGTACTTTCATTTTATCCGACATCCTGCAGAAATTGCGAGATGTGAAAACCAGAGAGTATAAAATTTCATCACCATCCTAATATGACATTATCATAAACATCTTTAAATCATGTGGGGTAATCGAATATTTCGAAGAAATATTAATACCGGTACGAATTCATAGTTCAGTACTCTTGTACACGTAGCCTACACACATTCTCTCATTCATGCCATCACTGTAGTCCTCTTTCCTTATTCCCTCACCTGTAGGCTACTCCATTACCCTCTTCGCCTCTACCCTTCACTTGTGGCTGTTTCTGTTTCTTAAGTCGATACTTAGAATATTTCACTTTTCTGCGTAGAAGGATTGACAACGCTGAGTCAGTAAAAACGGCAGTGCAACCAACTTTACCCAGTCACTAGAAAGGCTTGTCAACAGCGTCCTAGTTTTTCGAGAGAAAAAAAAAAAAGTTTTATTACGGGAAATTAAAAAGTCTATTGATCAACTGAACAAAAAAAGAAAATAATGCTCCAACTGGTTATCACGCTTTCTGATTGTCAGGCCATTTAGTAGCAGATTGTCACTTGTCACTTTGTCTCCTTTGCACGTGTGATCAATGTAGTGAGAACTCTTCATTGGTTGTCAGTATTGTATGCACAAGTCCCTGGCAACTATCACAAGTGTTGGTGGTGTGTGTGGTGTGCAGCGCTGCTGTCCCAGAGTTTTTCAAGGTAGGAAATATTTGGAAATTTTGAGAACACACATTTTCTTTGTTTCTGATAGTTAAACCATGAACAGGAAAATAATGTTAACTGAAATCTGTAAACTACATGCCTGCCCAAGAGGGTGACAAGTAAACAGCATGCCAGTTTTTCTTTTCCACTTTTTGTCCGAAGCCAACCCTTTCGACAGGTATATATTAAAAAAAATATGGTGTAATATGCAAAATAAATCAGTAATGAAAAAAATTATACGAAACCCTCTGTGTCAACAGGAACCCTGCCAAAAATCACTGGTCTTCCTCTGCTATTTTGTCTGAGGGAACCACCACAGGGATTCTGGAAGGTGGCATAATATGCTAGCCGTATACACTGGTTTCATAGGCTGTAATTATGGAAAGCATGTATTCCGTTCTGTATAACCACCACCAATACCAATGCTCACTCTGCGCTGTTCCTTCTACACTCGCAAAATATATTACAGACATTTGCATAAAATCATGAGCATTCTAAGCACTTCACCAAACTGGATTCACTTCCAATGGGTGCAAATGTGTGAAAAGGTTGGGTAAGGCAGGAAATAAACGTGCAGAATCGAATGCTTGGTGTGGCCACTGGAATATATCTAATGCGATATTATGTAGCCAAGAGCGTTTAGGAAATCATTTTGTTGGAATATTATATTGTTATGGACCACTATAATGTAGCTGCTCCGAGCTGTTTAAATGCAAGGGCTATAGATTTGACTTAAATAACTTAAGTTTGCTTTAATAGCTTGTGTAGCTTATATGTAGCTTACATAGACTCCAAGTATAAATCCGTCTACTGTATGTATCTCTATCTGTCTATCTATCTATCTATCTATCTATCTATCTATATATATATATATATATATATATATATATATATATATATATATATATATATATATATATATATAAAATACAGGGTGTAACGCGACATATGACAAAAACTTACACCAGTGATCTATCATGCAATTTTGAGTATATATATATATATATATATATATATATATATATATATATATATAAATAGATATATATATATATATATAATACAGGGTGTAACGCGACATGACAAAAACTTACACCAGTGATCTATCATGCAATTTTGAGTATATTTTGTTCTATAACATATACTCTCTGCGACCCCAGTTCAGTACCCAGCATTCGGCTGTTTAAGTGTAAAAGTTTCGTGGCCGGCATGTGCCATTGGGTGAGAGCTTCGCAGGGCGATGGGAGACGAGTATTATTAGCTTATACTGTACTGTACATAAAATTCCCATATCCTATCAGTAGAAACGAGTTTTAAGAAGAAACTTTACGTAATCTATTGATCCTTTAACATCATCATGCATTCCTGCAATTCTTTTGCACAAATCGACTGTAAATTAAGGATTAAATTCAAATATAATGGCTTGCGAGGGAGTAGGGAGGGAGGAGAGGGGCTGGTGTGTTGTTGTCAGTTATGTAATCTTTAGTTTGTACGATATTGCTACGAGCGTTATCATACCCACAGCTCATTCAGTCGAAAAACGTTATTGTAAAGGGAGATTAGCCTCACTTTAAGTCAGGAAGAAGAATATTTATAACAATTTTTCTACTGCAAGTAAACGTGGCACGATTGGGTATCTCCACCTGTATTCCTCACAGCAGCACTGGCATGACCATCGCAGAGTCCATAAAAATAGACGATATCAGCATATTCTTCATTGCCGTATGTACGTGGCATGCTGTTTCATAAACAAGTGAAGCTGAACCCAGTGAACAGCTGAATGCGGAGAACAGTATTTGAAGTGAGTGCCTCGTCTGCAAATTTTCCTGTTCAAATGACAGTAGACGCAGGGTTGCCAAGTCCTTATAAACAATCTCGCTAGTTTAGTCCTGAAAACTTGCTAGAATGTCGCTAGATAGTAAACACTGCAAAACTTCGCTAGAAAATAAGATTAAATCTCTAGAGTATCACCTAAAAATGGCAAAAATATTCAGAATTTAGCTAGATATGTTGCCAGATGTTAAATAGTGCCGCTAGGTAGACACAAAAAATAGGTCTAGCTGCGTAATCGTTACATTGGCAATCCTGTGTCACTGTTCTCACTTCAACATCATATGAAAAAAATGGTGCCATCTTTACTTGCAGCAGAAAAATTGTTCATTCATTCCATTCATTGCCAGACGCCATGTATCCCAAACAGGGTAGTCAAGGGCTTAGAGTTAATTGTTTTACAGGGAGGGGCACTAATCCTCCACCAACCCCACTTAACACGTAGGGAGTTATGCCAACAGCATCTGGTGTTCCCAGGCGGTCACCCATCCAAGTACTAACCAGACCCAACGTTGCTTAACTTCGCTGATCAGACTGAATAATAATATTACTCCTGACAAATAGGAATACTAGTCACTCATTACAATAATGTTTTTCCATTGAATGAGCTGTGGGTGTTATGGTAATGCTGGTAGCAATATCCTACAAACCAATCATTACATAACTGACAACAACACACCAGCCCCTCTCCTCCCTCCCTACTCCCTCGCAAGCCATAAAATTTGAATTTAATCCTTAATTTACAGTCGATTTGTGCAAAAGAATTGCAGGAATGCATGACGATGTTAAAGAATCAATAGAGTATGTAAAGTTTCTTCTTAAAACTCGTTTGTACTGATAGGATATGGGATTTATATGTACAGTACAGTATAAGCTAATAATACTCTTCTCCCGTTGCCCTGCGAAGCCCAATGACACATGCCAGCCACGAAACTTTTACACTTAAACAGCCGAATGCTGGGTACTGAACTGAGGTCGCAGAGAGTATATGTTATAGAACAAAATATACTCAAAATTGCATGATACATCATTAGTGTAAGTTTTTGTCATATGTCGCGTTACATCTTGTGTGTGTATATATATATATATATATATATATATATAGATAGATAGATAGATAGATAGATAGATAGATATAAATTGATAGATAAATGTGCGAGTATAACATTCTGGTAACAAAATTTTCTTATTTATTTTGTGAATAGGATAACAGAGCCAAGAGTCCACACTGGTCGTCAAAATAATGGTCAAGTTGAAGTAGACTTACACAAGGAACAAAGACTGTAGTAATGACTGTGTGGTTAGTCCAAAAAAGGCCATTTTACCTCCCCACATAACACTGGTCTTAATGAACCATTGTGATAAAGCTTTATCATGAAGTGGCAAACTCAAAGACTGCATATTTATCGGGCCAGACATAAGTACGCTTTGTTCTAGACGATAATCTTGATAACTCTCTGGTTGATGTTGAAAAACTGGCATTGGCTGCCTTCAAAGATGCCATTAAAAGTTCTCAGGTAACTAAACGGACTCAAACTACAAAGACATCATGAACAGGATGTTGGAGAGGTTCAAGGCCTTACCGTGTGATTGGAGTCTCATTTATTCATTTTTGGTCTCAGAGTACATAATTATCCGGAATCATCATTTTGCCTACTTTGCGGATATCTGACAGTTCTGAGGGAAGAGCAAGGTGGAAGGCTTCACCAGATTATGAATGAGGTGGAGGGAAATTATCCAAGTAAATGGAGTGTCAGCGTGATGGCCGAGCATTGCTGAATGTTGCATAGATAGCCGCCGCAAGTATGCATACAGAGAAGAATAAGCGAAGGCTAAGGACAAAGATCTGGCAAGGAGTTTTGAACATATTAATGGTAAATGTACATAGAATATACGTATATATTTTAAATAGTACTCGGTCTAGTTATATACTTATTTTCCGCATTGTTTTCTGTTTGATAACATATTTTTCAGTGTATGCACCATAAGTAAAGATGTAAATCATTTTTTAAGAAATAACTTACCTGATACAATAGAAAAAAACGATATTGTATTTGGAATTGGCGTTTCAGATATGTTCATTAGCCCACTATGTAGTAACTAAAACGCTTTTGTCTTTCAGGCTTGTAAATTACTACCCGTTAAGGCAGTCTCACTCACGGCTGGTGTGATACCATCAGTGCGGGTATTTCTATGACATGGCTGTGGATCTGATGTAAGATCTGTAATGACTTATCAAAGCTTAAATCTTTAAACTCTTCCCTGCCACTGCTTGGGATCGATCTCGCCATCTTTTGGACAGCATGCCACTGTCCTAACCACTCCACCACCAACTAGGTTTGTGCGTGGCGAAAACAGAAAAAGCCTTAATTGCAGATGATATCTCTCAAATTGTACACCCGCCTTAAACCAAGATTTTACTCTCTGGCTTGATAAATGAAATATTCAGGGTATTAATTACACATCACTTAATGAGCATTTACTTCACTGGCAGGAAACTGGAAAAAAATAATGCAGGAATGGCGAGTGATTTGTTGGCGTTGGTGTGGGGGAAATGGTTTAATTAGACCGTCCCATTTACTGCACTGGCACATATTCGCATCAGCCCTACAACACACACACACACACACACACACACACACACACACACACACACACACACACACACACACACACACACACACACACACACACACACATCCAAATATTTCAGGCATTATAGAGGCCGGAATGAAATTAACACAGATGAGTGAGGAGTGTTGGTGGGTGTATGCTGAGGGGTGTATGGCGTGATATACATTGTCAGTAAGTGTGCATGATGGCCTCCAGCGACACACATTGTTCTGTTAACGAGTGGCTTTTGCAGTTCACCCCGCCACCCAGTATTATTAATGGCCGTAATGCCGCGGGATTGAAACCTACCAGGCCTTCACATGTGCGTTTTGGTGGTGCCTGTTGGTGTTGGGTCGCCGTGATGTTAGTGTTTTGATTTCGTATACTGATGCGTTTGATTCCAGTGATATGAACAGAGAATTTAAAGTTGTGTGTGTGTGTGTGTGTTGATACCATTTTTTTTTTTTTTTTGCATGATACTGTAAAATTCAGGAGTTACGAACTGACAGTGCAGTAGCCCTTGTTTATATGTATATAAATGTTATGTCTGAAATTGTGTTTGTATGTAGGTATGTAAAGTTCATTAACCTTCGTATATGAAGAATTTTTAGCCCGGTATTTGGAAGGTGGATTGCACAGCGGCAGGGTAGGAACTTAGCCCTTTGACTGCCACATTGTATTGTGTTCCCACCGTGCCCAGATGATTTTCTTCACTTTAACAGAAACCTGTCACACCAATCTTTTACCCTCATTAATCCAGGCGCTTCATTATTATTATTATTATTATTATTATTATTATCATCATCATTATTACTACCGATCTACACCATTTATGTGAAGATCTTTGTATCCGTCATTATTTTTATTAATATTATTATTTCGTCACTTTTCGTTCCCGATTTCCATCATACTTATTGAGGATGTACAACACCCTGGCCCTTTACACTGACTCAGTTTCAGTGACCTTGACCCACATTTCTAGGTCACAGGTTCAAAAATGTCAAAAAAATCATGAATACTCAACAGTATTTTTTTTTTTTTTTTTTTTATGACAGACTCTGGGCATAGGCTTCACAGCCTGCTTTCAGGGCCCAGCAGTCCTCCTATGTACCGCGCACCTCTACATGTCACCACTTCGGCGTTAACACCCACCGTCCATACTGAATACATGCTAGGGCTGTCTCATACATGACTGGTGCATTGGTATTAGCGGGGGTATTTTTACGACATGTCGGCGGGTCTTTTGGTAGATCAGTAAAGTCTGATATTTATGAAATTCAAATCCTTAAACTGTTCCCTGCCCCAACGGGATTTGAACCCGGGTCCGTTAGGACGGCAGGCCAACTCTTTACCGATTGAGCCACCGCCTCCCCCTAAAACTACTGTACTTTAGATTTTTTTAATGCAAGGAAGAAGGAACCAAAGGCCAGGAGCCCGCAAATTGTTCCCCCCAAGAAGAGACAAAAACATGATATCACGGAGCCAAATTCAAGATCCGTTCATTTCGATGCCTGGACACTGATTTTCAAAGACTGGAGATCATAAGCAGTAGGAAATACAGACGGATGGAGACAGTTCCTGAGTTGGCCAGTTGCATACATGTTGGACTGGGAGTAACTGTTAACTCTTGCATTAGGGAGTTGGACAGAAAAGGCGAGTGCTACGCGCTGGCCGTAACGGTGGAGGGATGCAAGCAGACAATTCAGAGGAGCAGTGACAATATAAATAGCGATAGAAAAGAGATAAAGATGCAACAGTGCGGCGAAGAGACAGAAGTTGAAGGGAGCCAGTAGGAGGAGGAAAGTTAATGAAACGAAAAGCCTTTGACTCCACCTCGTTTAGAAGAGCTGTATGTGGGTTGCCTCCCCACACATGAAAGTTGTACTCTATACAGGGGCGAATAAAACCCGTGTATAAAGTCAACAATTGTGCAGAGGTAAAGAAGGCAGAGTCGGCTTTGCACACCTAATCTCTTGGAAGCAGACTTTACGGGTACACAGGGTGTACCCGCTCCACCGTGCCCAGTACCTTCCACCATCCCAGTCCTTCCTCCCCACTTCTCTCAGCCCACCCACCCATTGTTTACTCATCCGTGGATTTTGAGAGAGAGAGAGAGAGAGAGAGAGAGAGAGAGAGAGAGAGAGAGAGAGAGAGAGAGAGAGAGAAAGAGAGGATCGTTACTGAGCAGGGGCAGAATGTCAGGTTGCCTTTCGTCGAGACTACTCCTTGCAGAATGGGGCATTAGACGAAGGGTAGATGCATAGCAAAAGATAGGAGGGAGAGTAGTGTGGTGGAGGGGCAGGAGGTGTGAAAAAGAAAAGAGAGAGAACAGAGAAGGAAGGAAAACATGTGGTATGTAGGGATGAAGGGACCAGGGAGGGAGGGAGACAAGAGAGTGGAAGAGTGAAGGAAATGGAGGGAGATAAGAGAGGAGAGGAGAGACGGGAGAGAGGGAAGAAGATATGAAAGGGGAGGAGAGAGGGAGAGCGTTAAGAGAGAGAGGAGGGCAGGGAGGGAGGACAGGAAAAGGAAAGGAAGGAGAGATAGAGAGAGAGAGAGGTGAGAGCAGGGTGGGGGAAGAGAGATGATGCAGAGAGAAGTTTTGGGGATGATATGGGAGAGGTGAGGATGGATAGGGGAGAAAATAAGAAGGGAGGAGGAGACGAAGGTAGAACAAAGCTAGTGAAAGCAGGAGAGGGGGAGAGAAAGTGTGAGAGGAAATGTAGCAAAGAAATTGAATAAGAGGATCAACAAGGAAGGAAGGAGGGAGGGAAGGAGAGAAAGGGTGAATGGGGATAGAGGTGGATGAGGGGATAATGAAGACAAATAAGGAAGCGTACGTAGCGAACACTGGAAAAATTAAAGACGGAGGAATGTGGGATGCAGTGGTAAAGGGAAGACATAGACCTGGCCGAGGAGGGAGTAGAGAAGGAATTAAGAGAGCCATGAGGCATCTGGAGAGAAACAGACAGACAGACAGAGACAGAGGGAGAGAGAGAGAGAGAGCATAGAAAAGACCAGGGAATAACATCGTTGGGAAAAACTATGAGGGAAAAGTGAGTACAGCAACTATGCAAAAACAGTCAGGAAAAGAAAGTAAACCTGGAGAGACGAAGTGTAATAAATATGAGTGTGCGTTTGAGAAAAAAGAAATGAGGTATGAGTATTAACTTATGGAAAAATAATGTGGAGAGGAAAAAGGAGTGACTGGAGAATAGATGGTGTGGGGAAAATCTGATGGAAGAAGTAGGCAGGGAGGAACAGCTTGTGTCAAATTAGTGTGAGGGGGTGGACAAACTGACCTTTTGCCATATATTTTGAGAGAGGAATGATGATGATGAAAGGAAAGGCTTTGAAATTGAAATAAATAAACAAGAAGAAAGTGGGTAGTATGAAGTGATGGGAAGATGCCGTGATAATACAGTAATTATATATTCATTTAACCTTTACATGTACAGTATATGTATTGTCAATCTACGTGTACACCTTTTATTGTAGAGGGTCAGCGTGTAAACCTGAATGTAGGTATAGCGTGTGGAAATATCAGGAACCCTGCATACATTTACTAAATTTAAATAAAGGTTCTAAATGATTTGGTGTGTGTGTGTGTGTGTGTGTGTGTGTGTGTGTGTGTGTGTGTGTGTGTGTGTGTGTGTGTGTGTGTGAAGTGCAGCCAAAACTGGAAAATGGATTTCAATGAATCTCGGCAGGATGGCTGAAACTGGGTCCCAAATATGGCATTTTCATTTTCATGTTGATTGATATTTTCCGAACTGGAGTTTTGGACTAACAGTTGTCCACATTGGTGTTACAATGCGCGCTGGTGGAGGCGGCGGCTGGGCATTTCCGTAGATTTGCATGCGTCTTTGACAAAAGAGGGGGGAGGGGGAACGGAGGAGGGTTGTGCATTGGTAGTCCGATGTCTATTACTTCATTGATGCTGCCAGCAGACGATTTTATTCAGCAGAAAGTGGTGGTAGATGTGGTGATAGTGGTGGTGGTACCAGTGATGATGATGATGGTAGCTGTGATGGTGATGGCGGTGGTGGTGTCTCATGGTGGTGGTGGCAGTTGCGATGATGATGTTGGTAGTGGTGGTGGTAGTTGTGATCTTGATGGTGGTAGTGGTAGCTGCGGTGGTGGTGGTAGCTCGCTCCAAAGCGATGAGTGGTTCAGGAACGGCTGTGATTTTGACAAGTGCTGAGTGACCTGATAGGGCCGCGAAGCTTTTGTAATGCCATTATAAGACACCAAAACACTATCATGATTATAGCTACTGCCTTAGAACTAAATACTAGCCTAACACTACCACAATAATACCATGACACTACCGTATTACTGCTGTAGAGCTACAATAGCACTTCCAGAACATAGTCATAATTCGACTGCCATAATACTACCAGAAAACTACCACGATAATACCATAACACTACCTTTTACTGCCAAGATAATACCGATGACGAAAATCGAATCAGTGCGATATTTCCTTTGTGAGTGTGTCTGGCCCGGGAGAATACCGGTATTTCGGTCAGAAACACAGATTATCGGTTATTGGATATCAGTGACCCAGTCTACGAGTATTACAGCCTCACGCCCACCCACACCCACGCTTACACACCCACTCTCACCCTCCTACACCCACATACTCACCCCCACCCGCATCCATATCTTCGCCTTAACTGACACCCATACACTCACATCCACACCCTCACCCACACAACCGGACCTATTTCCTACTCCCACATTCATCTTGACTGACACCCTAACCCTCATATCCACACCCTCGCCACCATTCACATCCAAACCAGCACCCTAACCCTCACCTAAACTCATTCCCACGTCCTTACCCCCGCACCCATCCTCACGCCCACCCTTACCACACACTCACATCCACACTCTAATCATGATCCAACACCCTACCCACATCCATCCTCACACATTCACTTACTCACCCACTCTCTCCCTCGCCCTCAATCACACTTTCCTCATCCTCTCCCTCACCCTCAGATTCACTCTTACACTTTCCACTTGTCTCTCCTTCAGTTGTTCTCTCTGACTCTTCTTTTTTAAGTGTATCTATAACTTTTATTTCCATACATGAACTTTTATCACCTGTTTCCTTTCCTTCACTCTGTTTAATTCTCTTTCTTTTTTTTTTCTTTACACTTTGATTCTTTCATTTTTCGTTCATTGCCAACGATTCTTTTCTTCCTTGCTTTTTAACCCCTCATATGGTAATTCCTTTCCTTTCTTCATTATGAACCTTCCTTCTTGCCTTCCTGAATTATAAATCTTGTTTCCTTCCTTTATTATGATTCATCTTCCCTTATTTATGGATCAGCTTCACTTTCTTATTTATGAATCTTCTCTCCCTCCTTATTTATAAATCTTCTTTCCTTTATTATTTACAGGTATTCTTTCTTCTTTTTTTTATAACACATTTCCCTTCCTTATTTATGAATCCTCATTCCTTCTTTATGTAAAAACTTCTTCCCATACTTAATTATGAATCTTTTTTTCTTTCCTTAATTATCGGCTGCTTTTAGCAAGGCGGGGAGAAATAGTGTGCGTGTGTGTGTGTGTGTGTGTGTGTGTGTGTGTGTGTGTGTGTGTGTGTGTGTGTGTGTGTGTGTGTGTGTGTGTTGCCAAAATATCTAGAAAAGTTGTGGACCCTCGGGAACTGGGAGCTGTGTGGATGAACAGAGTGTACCCCCTCCACAATATGTCTACCCCCGATGTATATATGCCCCCCCCCCCAATGCATACATGCCCCCGATAAACTTGCTGACCTAGCACGCTTTCCCAGAGCCCAAGCCTCGGCGAAGGCGTTATTGCGTCAGTTCTGAGCCGACACTCAAGTAGGGCAGACTATTTTACTGTGAGCTCGTAATAAACTCCTTATCTAGCTGTTTGTACACGGAGTTTCTATCACCAAAGTATTGCAAGTAACATTAGGTGTATTACATTTGGTGAGGATTTGGTCAAAGACGACCGAATGCCAGCCGTCATACAGTATATATTTTGTCTTAATATGGATTGGCTTATTGGAAAGCGGTGACTGAATTCCGTAGAGTATTGCGAATTGTCTCCAAATTTGGTTTGTAGGCAGCTTGTACCATTGCCAGCAACATATCTTGGCGGGCGATTAGCATTCGGCGTCCGAATGCTTTTGTTTCACTGTGAAGCTTCTGTCCTTTCCTAATGATGAATCTTTTTTCCTTCCTTCCTTTCTTAATTATAAGTGTTTTTTTCTTTCCTTCCTTAATTATTTTTTTTTTCCGTTATTTCGAATCATTTCTTCCTTAGTTATGAATCTTTTTCCTTAATTATGAGTTTTCTTTCTTTCCGTCCTTAATTATGAATCCTCTTTGCTTTCTTAATTATGAATGTACCTTCTGTCCTTCCCTGTTATGAATGTTCTTTCTCTCTTTCCTTAATTATGAACATTTTCTTTCTTTCCTTACGTATGATCAGCTTCCTTCCTTCCTTAATTATAAATCTACTTTCTTTCCGCAATTACGAATCTTCTTTCTTTCCTCCCGTAATTACAAATCTTCCTTCTTTTCATCCTTAATTATAAATATTTCTTCTGTCCTTCCTTAATAATGAATCTCTTTCTTCCTTCATTATATATATTCATTCTTTGCTTAATTATAAATCTCTTTCCTTCCCATCCTAAGTAATTATTATTCTTATTTTTTTTACCAGTTACATAATCATTCCTTCCTTCCGCTGTTACTTCTCGTTTTCTCAATAACTTTCCTTTATTAATCATTCTTCTTTCTTTCCATATATCTTTTCACCCTTTTGCCCTTACCTAGCCTACTTTCTTCCTTTCCTCTCTTCCTTTATTCCTTCCTTCCTTCCTTCCTTCCTGCATTCCTTCATTCCTCTCCTCCATCCTTCCTTCCTTATCAGCCTTCTTTATTTACCTCCTACACTCTCGGTTGTTACATTTATTATCCTCTTCGAACCCAATATTTTCTCTTCTTCCTTTAATTTTCCCTTCCTTCCGACCAGCTTCCTTCCTTCCTTCCTTCCTTCCCTTCCCCTCCCTTCTTTCCTCCTTCCATGTTTCACACTTACCACTCTTCTTTCTTTACATTCTTCATTCGCACTCGACCATCACATTTGCAGTTCTCTCAGTTCATAATTTGTTTTCCGTCCATCCTCCCTTCCTTCCTTCCTCTCACGCATCCTTCATTCCTTCCTTTCTTCCTTCCTTCCTTCTTTTATTTACTCAGTCATTTACATCTACAGTATAATTCCTTGTTCTTCTTGCTCTCCTTCCATCCTTCCGTATGTCCTTCAGTCATATTTCATCTATTCATTTTTCGTTCTTTGCCATATGTCGTACCTTTCCTACCTTCCCTTCTTCCTTCCCACCTTCCTTCTTCCTTTGCTACTTCCTTCTTCCTTCTCTCCTATATTTTTTCCTTCAATCCCTGTATTTCTACTTTCAGGCCTTCCTTCTTTTCGATCCTTTCTTCCATTCATCACATCTTTCTTCCATCCTCCCTTGCCTCCAACACTCCTTCTTTTCTTCTTTCCTTCCATGCTATCTCCGTCCTTCTTATGATCCTTCCTCTCCTGATCGCCGAGGTGGTGTTGCATGGAAACGACACAAAAAAATGGTGAAGAGAGCGAAACACCGAGAAATAAACATAAAACAAAAAGACTTATAGACACACACACACACACACACACACACACACACACACACACACACACACACACACACACACACACACACGCACGCACGCACGCGCGCGTGCGCGCATATGATAATTATGTATGTATACGCTCGCGCGCGCGCGCGGAGAGAGAGAGAGAGAGAGAGATCCATGAACCCATTGGGTTCGAGGCCGCGTTTCTTTTATAGTTCCTGCAATTACCAAACCACAATACCAGGCCAGGACGCTGATTTCCGTTGTGTACCATTTTTTCACTTTTTTATTTTATTTTAAATCCAGGAAAGTCTAGGTTAGGTTAGGCTTTTTCTTCTTAGTAGCAGGTTAGGTTAGTTTCTCAGTCAGTTAGGTTAATGTGTTGGTTAGTTTAGGTCAAGTTATGTTGGAGTTTAAAAAGACAGAAAAGATGGAAGAACGATCATCCTTGGAAAATCCAACTTAAGAGGTGGCGCACAAATGGTACAGAGAAGTGAACTGTGAGGGATGGACACAAAGGGCCATATACTGGTTGGTTAAAGAGACTCCCCACCACCTCCTTCTTACCACATGATATGCCACCTTTGTAATACCATGTACCTTATATGCTGAATATACTTCCCTATTAATTAACCCTAAAACAGTACACCTAGTTGCGCCTATACACCATTAGAACACCTGGGTCTCACAGACCCACAAAATAGAAAAAAAAAATACTTGTGTTTTATTTACTGAATCCTTGACAAATCTACAACCTTTTTGGTTCAGTTTACTATGCAATAATGAATATACAATTAAAATTAACATATTTAAAGCATTTTAGGCAAATTTTTGAAAAAAATCTTTACAGTTTCTGTTTACATGGACCCCATAAGAAAAGAAACGACACAATGATGCTCGCACTGCTGTCGAAGCTAGTAGCATGAAGGGCCTTCGTGGTGTGGAGAGGGCAATTCACAGGGTAAAAAAATTTGCATCACACAACAGTAAATTTCAGCTCCCCTTATCCAGTACACCTGGGTCTCACAGACCCAATGTTATACACTAGTGTGTTATACACCAAAACAGAAGGAGACCTGGAAAACCACACAGCCACCTTTAGCATCGGCATCCAAACCTAGGAAGCTATTGAGAAGGACAGGGGTTCCTGGCATATAATAGTTGCTAAACCAGTTAGTGGCAAAAAGTGGCCGGGTCTCTCAGACCCAGGTGTACTGTTTCAGGGACACGTAAATAACATCCACGAGTAGGCTATACCAAAACATAGCAAATAAAGTATACGAGTAAGATAAAGCTGTTAGCAAACCGTGTACGCCTCATGTGCAAAATCCAAGCCGTGTAAGCCGACGGGAATACGCCTCATATGAAAAACCAAAACAAAGATACATAGAAATGAGTACAGTGGAGATAAACCGCTCTTGACGTATGGGTATCGATGATGCGGACGAACAGCTAAGGCCATAAAATGGGTCTGACATATATACATTTATTCATTCATACGCACGTTTGTGTGTGTGTGTGTGTGTGTGTGTGTGTGTGTGTGTGTGTGTGTGTGTGTGTGTGTGTGTGTGTGGAGTGGTGTTTGAGGCTGCAACCTGTAATGGGTATAATGGCTGTGTCACTCTTTCGTCATCAACACATCAAACTAAGCTTTAAATATACCACACCGCAATAACTCTTTCATTCTTTATCGTACATTCGTACAAACAGACACAAGTATCTTAACAAAGCTTAACCAACACATAGAGGGAAAAATCGAACCTTCAGAAACACACAGTGCGATTTTCGTTGTGTTTCGCCACTTGTAAATTTTCTTCAAACTGAACTGGGAAGATACGTGCTCCTTTGACAAAGTATTTGTCGCGTTTCTTTGTCTGAGGAGTCAAAACATTAACAAATTACTTAGCTGTTTACTTGCTTGGCATTAAATGAAATAATTTTTGTAACTGTTGAAAGCCGTGTTCGATGTTGTGTCTTTTTGCTAAATAATTTTAATACAGTATTGTTATAAAGGTGAAGTTATCTAATCTTTCAACAGTATTTTTTCCTTTAACGTGCAGTTAATCACAAGTAAATCCGGCAAAACAAACCTAGCACCGTAACGCAGAACATAATACTGCTACTGATAATGATATATTAAAACATCCACTTCAAAATGTAGTTGGGTGATAAATAATGATAAAGGCTGCATGCGTTGTCGTCATTTTGAGGCCTCAGTATTACCTTTACTGGAAATGCAGTAATTAGTTAAATTTTTATTGATAACTGTAAAAGCTATTTGAAGAATATTGTGAGAAGTGATATCAACGCCTATGAAGGTCAACTCTTTACCCTGGAACAAGACATATCTTTGCCCTAACCCAAGAACGTGTTAGGGTGTAATATGTGACTGAACTGCGTGTACAGCATAACTTACCTATAAAACTAGGCATAAAGCAATATTAGACACAGACCTGTTGAACTGTACCACTGGCACTGCATAAACGCAGAGTAAATAAACCAATAATTATACTCTGTTAACTTTACCTTGGCCTAAAATTGCCATCCCTTTCTTTTCAATACTGAGCTGTAACAGAAGGACAACATTAGAATATGATGCCAGTCAAGAAGTGCCACAGACAGTATGTGGAGCCACAATATTACATTTTTCTGCCACTGAGCTACATGAAATAAGCAACAAAAGATGAAAATCTGGGCCAGGTTAAAATGAATAAACTAGAATCAGCACCATGTTCTAACTCTCTCGCTACACCCACGTCCGCCGCAACACAACCACCACCAAAACAACAGTAATTAGTTAAAGCAAATAAATGAACACACTCGCCCTGTTAAAAGTCATGCAGTTTTCCCCTTTACCACACATGAACTAATGACAAAAGGAAATAGGAAACGAACGACATATACATCAAGAAAACTAAAACGGCGGATTTATATAGACAAACAGACTCGTGACCAGAGAGAAAGATAAACGTGACCTGACATTAAGGGCAGCGTTGAAGGAATATTAAAAGTAATCAGTAACATAAGACAGACTAATCCACAAACTACAAAAGTAAAAGACAGTAGGAGAGAGAGAGAGAGAGAGAGAGAGAGAGAGAGAAATTGCAGTTGGTCCAGTCTCGACAACAGTGTAACTTATGGTGTTCCCTCCTACCAACCGTCGCTCTCAGTAACACTTTTTAATTAACTGGAGAGAGAGAGAAAGAGAGAGAGTAAATGTAACTTATGGCACACCAACCCTCTCTTACAACACCACCTTTTAATGAATTGGGTAACATACAGCCTGACTACCCGTTCACGGGAAAATATGCGCTTATTATTTTTTACTCCTCTTTGTGCTGAAGTTAATATCACATACACAGGAATAGCGGCCAATATACACAATAGAAACATTTAGTGTATAAACCACAACCTTATCTCGCTGTTGAAGTTACGGTCGAGATACATTTTGCTTTTCTTCACAAATGGTACGTAAAGCCCCAGCCAGACTGAATAATACTTTATCATTATCATTAGACGAAACGCGTCAAAATATTTTCCATTAATTTCTCGTGAAAGTTTATGCATTAAAGTTTTAGCAGTACAGCACAAAAGAGGAACTTTGTAGAATAAATGAAATAAGCTGATCATTTCTAAATCTTTGCCTTAAGAACAAACGATACCAGCAACAGCTTTTATAGTGAAGCCATTGATCACCTGGGAAAAGTCTGTATTGTACACTGTACTCTGTTCATTTTAACTGGCTATAAAATTATCATCTTCCCGTACTCAGTGCGCACCCATAACAGGAGATTAACACTAGAATATGGTGCAAGTCACGAAGAAGTGCTGTGAAAAGAATACAAGTCGCCAAGAAGTACTGAGGAACGGATACAGGGCAATAGTAGTGTCTTATTCTGACACTGATTTACGGGAAATTAACAGCAAAACGTCGAAATTTTTTCGCCAAAATATAGTGAATGACCTATAGAGGGCACCCCTGGCTGAAGGAATGTCATAGCCAAAGTTGTAGTAGTAGTTGCAACCCCAGGCTCGTCAGAACAAAAACCATGTAGACTGCAGGCTGAAATTACCCTCCTGTTGCTCACCATCTTCCTTATGGGGGATAGGGAGGGAGATGAGGGAGGTTTGTATAATCGGGCAGTGGAGCAGCTCGGCATTATCAGTGCCACCACATGAAGGCGTCCCTCTCCAAAGTTTCACAGTAAACGAAGACTTGTTTAGTGTTAAGGTGGCAGTTTGATTCTGTACTTGTCTACACAAGAAAATGCTGGAGAGGGACGCCTGCACGTGGGGTCATTGATACGGCTGGGTGGCTCCTCTGCCTTGTTATAGAAACGTCCATCAACTCCCCCACTATCCCCCAAAGGAGGACGATGAGCTGGAGGAGGCTAGCTTCAGTCTGCAGTCCACCGGGTTCGTGTTAAGATAAGCCAAGGGGTGCAACTGCTAAACTACCACCACCACCACCGTTACTACTACTACTACTACCACCACCACCACCACCACCACCACCACCACCACCACCACCACTATTACTACTACAACTACTATTACACAAGAAATAGGACATTGTGGCAGTCACGAAAACCTCGACTGAGCTATTAACATGTTCGGTGTGAAACCCTTCCAATCGGTACACGTCTTTTAACCGAGAGAGGGACCGAGGGTGAGCATAAATGACGGTTCAGGAAAGAGAGAGAGAGAGATTTTGCGTGCATGGGACTGTGTGTGTGTGTGTGTGTGTGTGTGTGTGTGTGTGTGTGTGTGTGTGCGCGCGCGCGCACTAAACCTTTAACAGTGATATAATTAGGTTACAGCACACAGAAAACGAATACACTCACTTTAATCTCTCTCTCTCTCTCTCTCTCTCTCTCTCTCTCTCTCTCTCTCTCTCTCTCTCCATTAAACCCGTTCACTGCCACGTGGCTCACCTAAGCTAATAAAATCAATTGGTGGCAGCAAAAACTGACAACAAAAAGGCGTCATCCCTGAAAGGCCTTAGTGGGCGGACACAAAGGTACACAATTACACCTGTGATATCAGCTGTACTTTTTATTGCCTCAAGTTCCACAGTGTTTTAATTAAGTAACTGGTATTACGGCTGTTTTTCCTCCAGGGTTGATTTTAATTATGAAGATTAATTGACCTTTGTATGCATGGAACGGTACGCTGCTCAGTACTTTCACTGCCTTAAAAAATGCTAATTAGAAAGAGCTTTGAACTGATGAAAATCTTCGAGATATGTTGACAACTTTGTTACATTAGACAAAACAGACACTTGTGACTTTGTTGAATTACACAGAATTCATTTAACTATTGTTCATGAAGAATACATTGACACCTAGACTGCGTAGAGTTTCACTGTATTGAATAAAATCGCATGGATGTACCCAGTGTTATTCTGGCTTTACAACCTCTCCAACGTAAGTCAGCTTCGTATTTTAGTGGTGTGGTTGTTGTTAAGTCGGAGTATTTATGGTTGTGGTGATAATAACTTATTGGTGTAATGTGTGTGTGTGTGTGTGTGTGTGTGTGTGTGTGTGTGTGTGTTTTATGACTGTTTCAGTAGAGGTTGGCGAAATGACTATGAGTCACTAAGCAAAATAAGATTGTCCATAGTTTACAGTTTTAATAATTCTTACCCAGAAGGTCGAGAAAGTTTATCGTGTTAAGGATGCTGTTGTTTTACGTGGTGTGGTTTTGTCTTTGTGGCGGTGTTTGTGGATTTGTGGTATGATGTTGTTTGTTATGGTGGTGTTTGTGGATCTGTGGTATGGTGTTGTTTGTGGTGGTGGTGTTTGTGGCTTTGTGGTATGGTGTTTTGGTGGTGGTGTTTGTGGATCTGTGGTAAGGTGTTGTTTGTGGTGGTGGTGTTTGTGGATCTGTGGTATGGTGTTGTTAGTGGTGGTGGTGTTTGTGGACTGGTAGTATGGTATTGTTTGTGGTGTAAGTATTTGTAAATTTGTGTTACGATGGTGGTTGGTTATGGTAGTGTTGGTGATTGCTCAGGAGTTGTGGTACTAAGCGGTGTATGTTTGTGGTATTGTTTGTGGTACTGTTGTTAAAGTTCATTTTTGTGGTATGGGTGTTTATGATAAGGAAATCAATACTAAGCACTCTGTATACGTTTGTGATAGTGTTATTTGTGGCAAAATTGTTAATGGGAGTTGTTCTTGTTGTTGCTGTCATTATTGTTGTAGTGTTACAGGAACAGTTTTAGATGCTTGTTGGCAAAGTGATGATGTTGCTTGTGATAATCTTGTTTGTGATAGTATGTATGCAGTTCTTGTTTGCGGTAGTGGTGTTCGAGGGGCTATTGTTTGTGGTAGTGGTGGTGGTGGAGTTCTTGTTTGTGGTGGTGGTGGTGGTGGTGGTGGTGGAGTTCCTGTTTGTGGTAGTGGTGGTGGTGGAGTTCTTGTTTGCGGTAGTGGTGGTGGTGGAGTTCTTGTCTGGTTGTGGTGGTGGTTGTGGTAGGAATCCTGGCATTAAACCGTGTGTTTGCGGTGGTGAAGGTGGAGGTGCGAGGGTCATTAAGGAAATTGTAACGATGTGTTTGTGGCAGGAGGAGCGGTTGTTATGGTTTTGTGTGTGTGTGTGTGTATGTGTGTGTGTGTGTTTCAGAAATGCTATTGGTTGTCACTCTTCTTCGAAATGATAGTAAAGTAAATTCTGGACTTTGGGGAAACAGTGTGGTATTTACTTTGGTATTGTCATCATCATCATCATCATCATCATCTTCCTCTTCGTCATCATTAATTGAAAAAAAAATGATGATAATATAATGATGACTAATACTCATCCTAAATATCATTAGGAAATAGAGTTTGGATAATGATGGTGATGATGATAATGATTATGATGATGATGATGATGATGTGTGTGTGTGTGTGTGTGTTTGTGTGTGGTATTGTCATCATCATCATCATCATCTTCCTCTTCGTCATCATTAATTGAAAAAAAATGATGATAATATATTGATGACTAATACTCATCCTAAATATCATTAGGAAATAGAGTTTGGATAATGATGGTGATGATGATAATGATCATGATGATGATGATATGATGACTTATGTATGGATGTATTTGAATTCAGCGGTTGTGGTAAATGTAGTGGTACTTTTGTGTGGTAGTGGTGAATATGTTGTGACTTTCAAGCCACTGTGGTTGTTATAATGTTGCCAGTTATGTTGGAGATTGTGACAGTTGTTGTGGTAGTTGTGGTAGTGTTTGGTTTCTGATGACAGATGGATGTTGTGGTGCGTGTGTAGTGTTTTAGTAGACCGGACTGCTGTGTGTGTGTGTGTGTGTGTGTGTGTGTGTGTGTGTGTGTGTGTGTGTGTGTAGTAGTAGTAGTAGTAGTAGTAGTAATAGTAGTAGTAGTAGTAGTAGAAGTGGTAGTAGTTGTAGTAGTAGTAGTAGTAGTGAGGATGACTGTAGGTAATGGAGTGTAAAATAATGATTTATGTGGGGATAGTGAATGTAGTGGTGATGGTGAAATTACTTATGTGATGGTCGTTGTGATGATATTTAATGGTGACTGGTAGTGGTGTTTGTGGTGATGGATTTGTGTGTGGTATTGCTGGGTGTGACGGTGGTGGGTTGGTGATGGTGATGGCTGTAGTAATGGTGTGTGTGTGTGTGTAACTTATTTATTTCTATATTTAATTGTGCCCGCATGTTTCTGTGTGTACGCAGTGAGTGTTCAGCTTTTTCGTAAAATTTTTCAATTATTTGCGTTCGCCAGTGCTGTTCACGACCCAGCCCACCCGGACATATTTGGTACAGTTGGCCAAGAAGAAAGTGCATCCCAATAATCTGCTGCATAGAGATATCTGGCAGCTGCTCCATAGTAAACACGTGTTTTTGTGAATGAATCACTCAGGAACCTCAGTCAGTTGTAAGGATCTTGAGAAGTGATTGGCTGAACCACATAAAATCATGATGTCGTTAATATTTCCTGTTATATACTTTAAGCGAAAGCGATCAGTATGTATGGGAGTACTGTTTATGATAATATAAATTAGACTTCCATATAACAATGACTAAGTAAGGTGACAAAACAAGGACAACTGAAATCTTCACATAGCTTTTACATAACACCATAATATGCCAGTTACAGACAAGTGCTATGGAAACGATGTAAATCCCAAGCATTTCATAGTCACTAAGCTACGCCAAATAAGATGCAAGGGAAAAAAATCTGGGCCAAGATTAAGTAAGAAAACTATGTTATAATTTTGCATTTTCACACACGCGTATGTGACCGTGTGGCCTAATGGATAAGGCGTCGGACTTCGGATCCGAAGATTGCAGGTTCGAGTCCTGTCACGGTCGATGGTGTTTTAGGTACAGCTGCCAGCACTCCCGCGTGTTACAGGGGCTCAAGGGTTTGAAGAGATGTGGCACCATTGTAATTATTTACTTCGAAACAATCCACGTGAGTGAAGCGGAGTAACCTCGATATATTTATGTTAAGGAAAGATATTTGCTGTATGTAAGCTCCATTTCGCAAGGCTGACATTTCAACCCGAATGTGTAATTTACATTGTTCTACCTAAGGATTATAATCGCCTATATATGACGTATTATGACTGTCCACAGTTTTGAGGTGAACTGACGTGTAAAGGAGGGTGTTTCCCAACCCCACCTGGGGTAAGAGGGAGGATCCCTCACATGGAATCGGAGAGAGAGAGGGGTGGGGGTGCTGTAAGCTTCGCACATGACGCGGTGAGACGAGACCACATCTGCTTCATTACCTTCAGTACGGTAACTCAGCAATACTGAGCAATCGCAAAATAATGAGTAACTTCATGAACTATGTTCAAGTGAGGAAAAAATCATTATAAAAAGAGAAAACTATATGTTTCAGTTTATGTATTAAAGAAATATTACGCTGTATAATACTAAACTGTGTTTGAAACCATGCCCATGACTTGAGAAGACACTGATCCAGACTGAGACTTGTGGATGGCAGCCTTCAGAGAGCAAGGTCAACCCACTCTGGTAGTGTTAATCTTATCTTTATAATGATTATAACATCTTAAGCTAAAAGATTAAATAACATGGTTATCCTAGCATTAACACCTACACTGACACAAAAATTGATAAACTAATGGAGGATTTTGATACACCAAATGAATGTGGTTGTATATATATATATATATATATATATATATATATATATATATATATATATATATATATACCGTATATAACAGATAAGATACGTAAAATCCATCCTAGACAATTTACCTACAAACAAAGCTCCAGGCCCAGATGGAATTCCGCCAATTGTTTTGAAAAAGTTTTCCCCAGAACTTGCCTCTGTTCTGGCTAAATTATTCAGACTATGCATACATACTTCTTCATTCCCAAATTCATGGAAAGAAGCCAATATCCACCCAATTCCGAAGAAAGGAAGTTCCTCTGACGTGGATGTGGCAGTGGGAGTAAGAAATAAATAAATGAAACAAGCCAGCCATTGCTAACGCTGCCACAGCCGTCCCCACAACACACAAGAAAGCAGCTGGCGGAGTGGAAGAGCAGCGTTATATATGGACCAGCCTGTCTATCATGCAGTCTTTTTCTGGCCAGTCAGGAGCGTAGGGTCCCAGGGCTAGGTTACTCACTTGCCACATTTAAGGCCAGGGTGACCAGCCTCACTGTTCCCGCAGTGACATTATGAGAGCAGTAAACTCCAACCAATCCTCGGATGAACACCCTCGACGCCCGTATCCAGCTGAAGCAGCTTAACCCACCAGACCACCGGGCGTCATTTGGTTATATGGTTACCACCCAGCGTAGTAAACCGTCTCTTGGGTTACAGGAAACCATTTGGCTTGTCATTCAGTGTAGAGTCACCTGAAGGCAGGTTTGATCTTAATCTTGCGATATTGTCAATTTCTTCTGCAACCGCAACATTTAAGTTCACTTTTTATTTTACCAGTATTTTCTCAATCATTCGGACTTCCTATCCTAACTATGTTGATGTTGAGGCTTCCTTGCTTAATTAAAATCATCCCACAGTAGACAGAATAAAACAGCGATATTTAAGCACAATCTAAGTTCATCGTTCGTGAAATGATGACGGTTAAGCAGTATTTCGAGATGGTTTAACTCTTGCTTGTTGTAGGTTTCCTTCCGGTAATATAATCATCTGACAGTATCCAGGATATAATACCTCAGGGGTTAATGAGTTAATGTTCCTATCATTCACGAAGGTATATTTTTCTCTGCGTCTGTGGTGGTGTAAACAAGGGAGATGGCTAATTTAATGCTGACGTAGGTGGTGGGCCTCTCCCAGGGACAGACGTAGGTGGTGGCTGTATATTCTCTCAGGGACAGACGTAGGTGGTGGCTGTATATTCTCTCAGGGACAGACGTAGGTGGTGGCTTTATATTCTCTCAGGGACAGACGTATGTGGTGGCTTTATATTCTCTCAGGGACAGACGTATGTGGTGGCTTTATATTCTCTCAGGGACAGACGTAGGTGGTGGCTTATATTCTCTCAGGGACAGACGCAGGTGGTGGCTTTATATTCTCTCAGGGACAGACGTAGGTGGTGGCTTTATATTCTCTCAGGGACAGACGTAGGTGGTGGCTTTATATTCTTTCAGGGACTGGCGCTGAAAAGTCTTGGATGTTTTGTCCGTCTGTTTGTTTAACGAGCTTGCCTGTTGACATCAAAGATACCGGCAACACCTGACTTCTCTTATTTCACCTCTGTACACCCCCTCACCCTTTTTGTTTTGTTTTTGTTCACACTCTTACCGTACCCCATTTGTTCACTTTTTGTGTGTTTTTCCTCACCCGTTTTACCTGTTAGTTATTCTCTTTCCCGTTCTTCACTCTTTTTCACAGTTTTAAACAATCTTTTTCCGTTTTTGTTCATCCATTTACCATTTTTCGCCGTTTATCACATCTTAGTGTACTCTTTTCCTCTAATTTTAACCTTGTCCTCTCTTCATGGCCACTTTTCTACCTTTTTTGTTCATACTGTTATGCATTTTTGCAAAAAAAAAAAAAAAAAAAAAAAAAAAAAAAAAAGGAGGGAGGGGAGAATTTTTTGCCCACCTCTTTCCCCGTTTCCTCCGTCTTGTTCACCTTTTTATCATTTTTCCTATTATTCACTCTTCTGCAATTATATTTTGCTACCGGTATTTTCTGTGTGTCCCTGTCTCCTCTTGCTCTTTCCCTTCTGTTACGTCTCATTGTCGTTCTCCATTTTTCTCTTGCTAGTGTTGTTTGAGGGTAGGAAGACCTTGCTGTTGCTTGCTGTGTTGTTTTGTGTGCGTTCCTCCTTCCTCTAACTTGCTGTCGCTTCTTCGTATTATTCCTTATTTAGCACACTTTCTTGTCTTGTTCTAATTTTGCTTCCCTCTTTTTCCCAGATACTTGTTTTTCTGGCTGGGTTGGTGCTGTGATTAAAGAGTAAGGACACACCTCTTTGTTTCCAACTTTTTGATCACTAACTTTTTCCTTTTCCCCCTGTTCACCCATGTTTACATCCCATACTGTTCACCCTTAATATTCCTTTTTATTCACCAGTTTTCCCCATATTATAAGTTCTCTTAATTTCTTTCTATACATTTTTCCCTTTTTTTAACTTTGTCCCTTTTTCCAGTTATCTTTGTGCTCACTCTTTCCCTTTACCGTCCGCCGATTTTGTCCCCCATCTTTCTCCTTGAAGTTCAGTCCTTTCTCCCTCTTCTTGGCCCTTGTCATTCCCCCTTTTCTGTCCTTTTTGTTTACCGCCTCCCTTTACTGTTAACCCATTTCTCATGTTGGTCATCCATGTCTTTCTCACCTTTATAATGTTCACTGTTCCCACTTTCAGTTCACGCTTTTCCTGTTTCCTATTTACCCGTTTCCCCCTTCCGGTTACTGTTTTTAATATGGGGGTATGGAGGTCTTCCCTTCGTTTGTTCTGTTTTGTTTTGTTTTTACATTTTCCTCGTATTTCCTTCTGTTTCTGCCTCCCTTATTTCTTCCCTTTTCTTGTGTTACTCTCTTGTTCTATACCCCTCTTTTATTTTTCTTTTTTATCATTCCCTTTTTCATGTTACTTTGGGTTCCGATCCCAGCTCTCAGGCCTTTTCATTCTAGCCGCCTTCTCACAACTACTCTCCCCATCCCCCTTACTCCCACCTACCTTAACCTCCACATAACTTTTCCTCCCCCTTCCCCTCTCCCACATCCTCCTCTGTCTGTGCAGTTTTCCCACACAGCTTCACATACCCATCTCCCATCAGGCCAGTACTAAAATGTAAGTTTATTATGCCTCCTGTGTTAAGTTAAAGGTTCCCTATGTTACACACACACAAACACACACGCTAAAAGAAAAGCTTGCGTGTTCTGTTACGTAATGGAGGAAAGAGTGTATTCATTCATTCATCATCCAATCCCAATGAGAAGCATAGGAGCCCGAGGCTAGGCAAATTGGTCTTGATATAAGATGAGAGTGACCAGCCTCACTCATCCCTGAGTGGCATTACATGAGCAATAAACCCCAACCATCCCTTAGATATAAACCTTCACCGGCTCAATCCGACTGGAGCGCTGTAATTACCAACTAAACCACCAGGCGCCAAAATTTGGTTATAATGTTACCACCCAGCGTAGTAAATGGTTTCCTGGTGTACAGGAAACCATTTGGCTTGTCACTTAGTGTAGTCATCCACAGGCAAAGGAAGAGGAAAGAAGGAAGGAAAGAAAGACGGAATAGAGAGTGTAAAGTCACCCGCAGGGATGTGGACGTGGAAAGAATGAAGGAACTAAAGACAGAAGAGGATGGAAGGAAAGAAGGATGGAGAGGAAAGGGCAGACACTCGAGAGCAGCACTACATCGAGTGAGTGGATGGTGAGCGCCCCCACTTACCACATAGAAAGAGTGTATAGCCTATATGTTGTATGTTGTTAAACAGAAAGGAGAGTTTAAGAAAGCCATATGTTGATACAGTTAAAGGATAATGTGAATCTCCCTTGTTGATGAATTGTGTGATTGGCTTGATGTATATAATGTTAGCAATGGGAGTTTGAGAGTGCAATTAACCGATACAATTAAGGGAGTGTGTGTTTTTACCATGAGCTGAGAAGAAAGTACAAAGTATGAATATCCTGCGCTGACATAAGGGAGAGTGGGTGTCCATTTGTGAAAAAGATAAATACAAGAGAGTTGATGTCCTGTGATAGATACGCAGTAGATGGAGAGTGTATGTCGTACTGTGGGAAAGAAATACGGATGGGGAGTTAGTGTCCTAATAAAGATAAATACAAGATTATGAATCTCGTACCAGAATCGAAAGCACAACCAAAGCAAGCAGCCACCCAACCCCTTAATTCCAGTCCCCTGCCGCGCTCAAACCAACCCTTCTTTCCAGAGATTTCTCCTCGAGTTATTCGTAGCGCCGCAGATTTGTTTATCTCTTGTATTTACTTCAGTGTTTGCGAGAGATTTTAGCGTGAGATTATATGAGCGATTGTGGTGTGGTGAACGGGATGTGGTGTGTTGGTGCCACTCCCACAATGACAGTGTATGAATTCTTCCAAAATAATTATCTGTGGAAAATATGAACTGGGAGATTTACCTCAGTAGTTCATCTGCATCATTCCAGAAAACATGTCTGATTCAAATGAAGATTTCGATAAATCGACCAACCAGTCATATGAGCTGGTGTATGCTTCATTAAAGCTGAATCCCCCTCAGATGTAAAGGAAGTATAATCCGTTACCGTACGTGAGGGTGGAGAGTTTTTGGTGGATTCCTTAAGCTTAACCATCATAATTGAAGACACCACCACCACTTTTATCATCACCATTACCATTTCCGTCACCATCACAATAGCCATCATTACTGCTACATTTTTCACCTCAGGCGATCCTTACCGCAACTAACAACACCCATGCTTACCACTTGATGACCACCACCACCACCACCACCTTAACCACAATACGCACGACCACATAGAAGAACAAGTGTCAGGACACTGGAGGAAACAGCAGCGGAAATTCTCTAGCTAAAATCTCCGCTGCTGTTTCCTCAAGCTCTCTCGAATTTAGGCGTAACTTTCCTCAAACCTCTATATTACATATTAACAGCATAATATGTCACTAGCTATTATGTAGTGTGTTGTATTTTAGTGTACTGACACCAGCACAATCACACCATTATCACCATCATCTTTTTACTTTTCGCACGACCTCATACAAGCACCACCACCACAGTCACATTCACCATCAGCATCATTTTTTCCTCGTTATGCACGACCTCAAAGGAGAACCACTATACACAGACAACCACCGCCACCACAACCCGAAGGAGTACAGCCATAAAGGCTGACTTTTACCCCCAGGGAGCCTTATGCCCTTCTAATATTCACCGCAGGCCATTACCACCACCACACGACGGAAAACAGCTACAAAGGCCTGACATGTAGGCTACCTCCGGGGTGCCCTTCCTCCGGAGTATCTTCTGCTTTCTGTACATTCACCACCATTGCCTAACCTACCACTCTCATCACCACTACAGCCAGTAACACTAACGCGTCAAACCCTCACCATCACCACAAACACACCCTAACCACCACCACAACAGAGCTCCCTGTCTGCTGCCTCCATTGTGACTATTACCTCCCAAATATTCACCACCACCACCACATCCCCTCGTCTTGTACCTCAGGAGTTCCTTCTGTCTCCATGGCATTCACTGTCACCACCACAACCACATCACACTACCAGCACACCACCACAACCATCATCACAACCACATCACGCCACTACCGCAACCACCATCATACCATCAACACAACCACATCACGCCACTACCACAGTCACCATCATACCATCAACACAACCACATCACGCCACTGCCACAACCACCATTATACCATCAACACAACCACATCACACTGTCACCAGAACCACATCACATCGCCACCACAACCACATCACACCACCGCTACAGCCACATCACACCTCATCGTCACAACCACTATCACACCACCATCACCACCACAGTCCCCTAACCCCTTAACATTCACCGTGGGGTCGGGTTCACCGCGGAATCAAAATTACTCTCACACTTTTACGGGGGCGTTGTTGTGGCTTAGTGGGTTGGTAAGGTGGCTAAATGCGGTGGCGGCCAAATGAACTGTGTTATGGTATTACAGTATGATCTGGTGTTGATGATGTGATGCTGTGAGTGTGTCATTCCGGTGTGTGGTAGCGTGTGGTATTACCCACATAATGCTGTGGTGCTGAGATGCTGTAATATTTGGGTTGCAGGTTGTAATGTGAATTACTTGACACTTCACTCCTGCACTAGAATTTAATGTGGCCCAACATGCTGAAATATGAGGTGCTGCTGTGCACTGTAATGTCATAACGTATTGCAGTGTTGTGTGATGTAATGTGATGTATGTGACTGGTTGTTACTGGGAAGTGTTATGTTCTCGTCAGATATACAACCTCATGTTCCTTCCTCACCACGATAAAACACACTGGGCCAACTTGTCGCAGTGTTTGGGTCTGTGTATCGTTCTCTCTGTGTGCTGCTTCTGTGTTTCTCCTTGCTTGTGCTGTTGCCGTGTCACTCTTGCTGTGTTCGACAGTGGTGCTGGCGATGCGATTCTCTTAATGTGCAATTTATTTGTATATTATGTTACTGAGGTACTAATATTTTGAGATTTTTTAACGTGCTTCTGTTGTTGTGCTTCTGTTAATATGCAGATGTGTGCCCCTGTTGGTTTACAGTGCTTTTGTTTCTGTAGTGCCTCTGTTTGTGTGGTGAAATGTGTTATTGTCTTTTTCAGTTCCCGATGCTGTGCGATTCTCTCTTCCCATACTTGCATTACTCTACTTCGTTTACTTCTGATACTGTACTTGTCTGTATGCTCCTCCACTTTCCCCTGTACTCTTTCCAAGTCTCTGTTTTTTGGAGTCTTACTAAGTAGTTCCAGCACTGCAGTTTCATACAGCTCCAGGAATTGCAAACCACAAGCAACAGCATACTTCCGCAGGGCAACTTTGCACTTTACCGACCCAGACCCAGATTAAAAAGGTAAGGACCACATTTTTAAGTCTAGTCCCAAAATGGCGTCAGAATGATGAGGGTATGAACTTGTGGAGGGGGGAGATGGAGCCAAATAACTTCAACCCAGCATTAGATTTCTGTGTAGCTGCAAAATCTCTGAAAGCTTAGATGGAAATTTCAGCTTTTTACTTGGGAGAAAAAGATGGTGAACGGTATTTTATTCTTTCTACAACCACTGACTTTTTACTTACCTTAAGGGCGACCTATCCGTATTGCTGTTAGAAACAGTCTCTGGTAACCCCTTTAGTTCAATGACGATTTTATTTATATTATTATTATTATTATTATTATTATTATTATCAGTAGTGGTGGTGGTGGTGGTAGTAGTAGTAGTAGCAGTAGTAGTAGTAGTAGTAGTAGTAGTATCATCGTCGTTGCCGTTGTCGTACATCATCATCATCATCATCGCCTTTGTAAACCCTAGTCCAGGTGTGGGGAACGTCCGGCCTCCGGGCCGTATAAGGCCCGCAAGTCGATTTGATCAGGCCAGCGAGGCAATTCAAAAGGGCAATTTCATAAACTCATGAACGAATATATATATATATATATATATATATATATATATATATATATATATATAATGTACTGGGCTACAGTTGATTTTAAGTTGATAATTTTGTATGGCTCGCGAATGATGTTAAAAATATCCTAATGGCCCTTAATAGGAGAAAGGTGCCCCACCCCTGCCCTAGTCCGGTCAGGGAAAACATATTGTTAAGGAGTTAACCTCTTCATACCAAAGGTCTCATCATAACTGGAAATATAATTAATTTCCAGTTATACCTTTCTGTTGGTAGATTATTTAATAATATATCTTTAGAAAGGTATAATTAAATTCACATTTTCTGAATAAAGCAGAAAGTTCAATTTGCACCTACTCCCTCCATTCCCAGTGTTATATTCTTAACAAATAAAATCATCTTGTTCTAATTAAATACGATAAGAATGGGGACACCATGGTTTCGTGTTGCTAGGCAGGAGAGCTGTGAGGGGTGACGTTGTACGGTACGTGGAATATCTGGCAGTATACGAGAGAGAGAGAGAGAGAGAGAGACGGTGGTGGTGGTGGAGTGGGTAATGAAATAGTTCCTTCACATTATCGCCGTGTGGCACGTATGTACTTAAGTTATAATTCTCTCTCTCTCTCTCTCTCCACGTACTTTGTATTCCTACGTTCAAACTACCCATATTTTCTGTGCCAGTGTTTTAATGTACTACTCACTCAAAATCCTGTATTCCAGTTTTACTACTCGTGTTTTTCTCTGACTTTTTCTTTTCTCCTTTTTTTTTTTTTTTTTTTTTTTTTTTTTTGCCGTTCATGGTTTTCTGTTCTTGCAAATGACCTTTTTTTTACGGTGTCGTTTCCAGCTTCTGTCTCACTTGTCAATCGTACTCGTATCTCTAGAGATTGTTTCTTGCTTTATGCCGGATTTTCATTTATCGCATTCTGTATTCGTTCAACCCCCCCCCTCTCTTTCTCTCCTCTCTCTCTCTCTCTCTCTCTCTCTCTCTCTGTCTCTCACACACACACACACACACACACACACACACACACACACACACACACACACACACACACACACACACACACACACACAGAGGCAGGCAAAAGCTCCGCCTTCTAAAGGCGGGCGATAATAATGTTTAACAAGGCGACAGCCTGATAGATATTTAACGAGATAAACTGAATGAAGCATAATTTTGTAATGGACGTTATAGGAGGCGGGGTTGATAGAGCTGTGTTGCAAAGATGTTAACCTTCACGCCGGGTATGTATTTTATTTCCATCTCTCTCCTGACGAATTTGTTTAGGTTTACAAGAGCCGCTTTGTAAAGAAGGGTAAAATAAAGACTGTGGTTAATTTGTGCAGTTTGAAAACTGTCTACCAAGGCGAAAAGACTCATCTATAATTAACTGTAAAATACGCCACCGTATGGAAGGGGTAAAAATGTGTGTGGGAGAAGTGACAACAGTTATCGACTTGTGCTAATAATTGAATGCCAATTGTAAATTCTTTAATTTGCCACGGTGACTTCTTGATATTGTTCTTCGTATCGTCAGCCTGTATTAATGAACTTATGAGGGACGGCTCGTAGAGAAGAGGTTAGAAACCTTCTTCATTAACCCCATCTATGCTGTCATGCCTTACTACTGATTCCAGTCTTCTTACAGTCAGCAATTTTCTTGTACTTGTGGAAGACCTGTCATGGTAGCACCTTCAGATATTATATTTACATATTTTGTTTATTTGTACTGATTTATTTATTTACTTATTGGCTTATTTATTTACTTATTTACTTGTTTCTGTGCTACCACCAGATCATTGTTTCAAGTTAGGACAGACCTGTATAAGTGGATGGGTCAGTGAAGGTTGTATCTAACGTTTTTCATACCGAAAAGTCTCTCCTAAGCTGGTTACAACTGCTTGTATCTAGCAAGACTATAATAAAGAAAAATGGCACCGGACTGAAGGGTTTAATATTGTCTTAACCAAGTGCTGCTTCTTTCATTTTAATATCAAAATTGCTTGCATTGAAAAAAGAAATTAACATACTGTATAGGATGCTACTTATGTTTGAAACTCAGCATAGGCAAACTGATAAGGAAGAGGTGCCAGTGACCTTATCAACCGCTCGAGAATATCTTTGATATTATTACTTATTTTTGTCCACAGCCTGACTGACCCGTTCTTAAGCAACACCTTCTTTCTGCCCTTAAGGTTTCGTGGTACTGGAAGAAGGGTAGTGAGATCCACGTGGCTACCTTCGGCTTCCACACCTACCATAACGATGACAGGTGATTGGGTCCCTTTGTCAGCGCTCCCAGGAGGTATGCTAGTATGGTAGGGGGAGTGGTAGTTTCATGGGATGATGTGGTTGTGTAGTAATGTGTATGCCATTGTTCTTGACAAGACGTACAGTAGATTCAGCCCGATTTCGGTTAGAAATAAACATGTGATTTATCAGTTAATTGGTAATGGTTTGTTTTGAAAGCCACCCCATTGTTGTTGACAGCATTACAGCAAGCGTGATTAAACAGGGACATGATATTTGTCAGAGGGTACGCAAATGCAATGTATATTTCTCATGTGTGAGAGATTAACCTTAATATATGCATGACACACTCAGATGCCTCTCGGACAGGAAAGACAGTCACTCCACGGAAAGTTAAAAGAGTACTGCACGAGGGCGTCCAAATCTGCAACGCCATGATGACATAAACGTCGCTTTAAAACGAGTTTAGGGGCCTTAATGAAGGGAGAGGACAGGTTACTGAGACATCACTGATTGTGGTCAGGAGAGCAGTGGAAAACAGACTGATAAAATATGTAGTGATTAATTGTAAGAAAAAACTTGAGTATGTTGAATCTTTTGTAAGACTCAGGGACACATATGGGGTAATCGTTTGGTGTAGTACTGTGTTGGGGTGGAGTGGTTGTGTGTGCTATAGTGTGGCAGTATGTGAGGGTGGTGTGTAAGTGTGTGTGGGTAGTGTGTGTGGGTGGTGTGGTAGTGTGTGGCGGTTGTGTGGTAGTTTGCTAAATGTGACAATATGGCTGTAGTAATGTGGTAGGGTTTTGCAGGTTGTGTGTGTGTAAAAGAGTTCTGCTTGCGTGTGAATGCTTGTTAAAAAAGGGGAGAGAGAGAGAGAGAGAGAGAGACAGAGACAGAGACAGAGAGAGAGAGAGAGAGAGAGAGAGAGAAAACCATTGTCATCACAGAAGTTATATAATCTATGACTTCGTCAGGGCTGCTCAGACGGTATTATTAACTCATTCACACACACCTGATTGGCAGTACATGTGAAAGCCCCGGAGAGAATGGCTTGACTTCCATGGCTTTGTCTTTCTCGTACCATTGTCGCGTCGAGGTGGGAAGGAGAAAAGCTGTGTTGCATTTTATTCTTGCTATCTCCATCTGATTTTTTATTAATTAATTACTGGAGACTTATCGAGCTGTTGTGGATATTATTGCATTCATTAACCTCTTCACAGTCAGAGGTCCTCGTGAAGTCGGTAGAGAGGCGGCCTGCGGTCTTAATGGACCCAGGATCGAATCCCGGCTGGGGCAGGGAACAGTTTGAGGATTTGAATCTCCTAAAAAAGCAGACTTTCCTGATCTACCAGATGACCCGCCGACATGTCGTAAAAATACCCCCGCTAATACCAATACACCAGTCCTGTATGAGACAGCCCTAGCATGTATTCAATATGGATGGTGGGTGTTAGCGCCGAAGTGGTGACATGTGGAGGTGTAGGAGGACTACTGGGCCTTGGGATAGGTCAGTGCCCCCAAGCAATAGGCTCTGAAGCCTTTGCCCAGAGTCGGACACATAAAAAAAAAAAAAAAAAAAAAAAAAAAAAGCAAGAATAACTACAAAGACATTCATACACCTGTGACTGGCAGTACACATGAAAAGCACACAGGCAGTGGTTATTATTCTTTTGTTGTGTCTGTTTCTTTCCTTTTTGTAGTGTCGAGGCGACAAGGAGCGAATGTTTTTTTTTTTTATCTTGTTCTTTCCATCTCCAGAGAATTTTATATATATCTTTAAGAGGGAGTTTTAGAACTATGGTGTTGATTATACCCTTCATTAGTGTTTTCGTGGCTAAAGATACTTCTTAAGTTGAAATGTTGTGTGGTGGTAGGAAGAATAATACAAAAAGACATTCATTCACCAGTGAATGCACTACCCATGACAGACACTAAGAAACTACCTGTTATCCGCTTTTGTATGTATCTTGCAATATCACGCTGAGATTATGAGGAGCTCTCTTAGTTCTTTTTTTTTTTCTTTCTTTTTTTTTTTTGTATATAATTTTATATACTTTTGTGTATATTCTTATCTTCAGGGAATTTTATATAATTTTTCTTTATACTCTTATTTCCATGTAACTTATATGATAACACAGGGTACTTTTCTCAGCTACAACACTGAGACGTAACAACACCGTGTACCCTCAGCCCACATATAGAGACCGTTTGGATAAACAACAAACCGAAAAAATAACAACAAACAATGTAGAATTTTACAAGACAAACCTAACGCTGTCCCTGAGGCGTGAAGTTTATAACACAGTTGGTCGTTGGTGTTATGGGCCATGTACGGGAAGCCTGGAAGCAAACACTAGAATAAACAACAGCAATGGAGCGTAAAGTTATAAGTGGCGTGGCAGCAGTGGGTAAGGCAGGGTAAATCAACAGGCAGGAGGCAGAAATGAAAATACAGAGTAGGTAATTATATTTTACTGGTGCTGTGTCTTGATGATTATAATTATGTAACTCTGGACATACTGTATTTTTCGCACTGAAGAGGTTACATGTAGTCTCTACTAACCCTTAGAATACAGTTGACTTTTCCTAAGATAAGTAAAACCGTCTGTGGGAAGCGAGAACGAAATACTTCAAGAAGAAAGCGACCTCAGGCTATTGGGTTGTATTTCTCACTGCCGTCACGCCTTTTGAACTGTCAGTATACGATTTTATGAAACTCAGGGCAAACTTCATGTACTGAAGAGGTTATGAGGGGTATATTGATCACCTCCAGTACAAATTGCCTCTCCTACGATACACAGAGTCATAGCACGTTTACTCTAACCTGATAAATATCCCTAACCAATTGCACCTCGGTTGATGGTCAGGTAGAATCAGTTTGGATTTTCGACTTAACTAGTTATCAAGGAGACTCATTCCTACTTCCTGACAAACTTCATTGAATGTCATACAACCACAACATAGCATTTGAGTCGTGGGTGTGACACAGTTCTCTCAGGTGAAAACAAATCGACTGTAGTGATACCAAGGAAATATAATACACGTCATTATACTGCAGGACGTAATGCATGTTTGTTGCCTCCTTACCTGCAGCAGGTCTCGCCTTCATTGCATATGATTGAATAACATCATCATCATCATCATCCGGACTTCCTTTCCCACCCAAGAGCAGGGTGAGGAGTAGCAATGTCCAGACAGCCCAAAATTGCCCAATCCAATGGGCCACGCTTCCATTCACTCATCATTCAAGCCCCCAGAATCCTGGCTCTATCGGATACGCCACAAACATTCTCCACGTTCTGTAGCTTCACATATCGTATCCGACAGAGTCAATCCAGACGCTGCCACGTTAAAAAGGGGTGCCAAAAATCCCTGATCATGCACATCTCCTCACAAAATTCATCCAGCCAGCTCGATCTCCTGTCAGTTCCCTATCCTCACCGACTTCCAAACCTCTCTTCCTCACACATTCATCCACCATATCTCTCCACCTTCTCCTTGGCCTACCTCGCCTCCTCCCTCCTTCGAATTCGCTCAGATATACATTCTTCACCACTATATTGTTTTCCATTCTCTCCACATTACCATACCATCTCAGTACGCTCTCTTCAGTTCTGGTGTCCACCGACTTCCTCACTCCGCATCTTTCACGAATCACATTATTTCATATCCTGTCCATCCTCTGTACTCCACATACATTCCTCAGCAGTCCCATCTCCACTGCTCTTACTCTTGACTTTTCATTTTCATGCCACACCATAGTCTCACTTCCATATGTTAAAGTTGGCACCAACACTTCTTCATGTAGGCCTCGTGCAGCTGCAACACTCAAGCCTCTGTTTCTTATCAAGGCCTTCATTGCATCAGCTACTTTTGTTCCTTGTGTCACTCTACTTTCAGCTTCTTTTGCACATTTTCCTCTCTTTTCTATCACTGTACCCAGGTATTTGAACTCTCTCACCAATTCCAGTCTCTCTCCATTCACTGTTACATTGCACTGGGAGTCACCTTCTCTCTCAATAACCATCACTTTACTCTTTTCTACATTTACTTTCAAGGAACAACGCTTACAGTCATCAGCAAAACTCTGCACTAGCCTACCAAGTTCTTGTCCGGTACTTGCAAGCAGTACTGCATCATCAGCATACAACAAATTTGAGGTATTCCATCCATCACCATTCATTACCAATGCCGTCCCTCTCTCCATTACTCGTGTTTTCACTTCTCTCATCACCCCATCCATATATACATTGAACAACCATGGGAACATCACGCAACCTTGTTGTACACCCACACTGATTGTGAACCATTCACTTAGATGCCTATTAACCCTGATACATGCTTCACTACCATCATAAAAACTCTTGACGGCACCTAACAGCTTACCCTCTACACCGTACATGCGCAAAGCTTTCCACAATCCTTCTCTGTCCACTTTGTCATATGCTTTTTCCAGATCCATGAATGCCATAAAAACCTTATGGTCCTTCTCACAAGCCTTCTCTACTATCTGTCTCACTGCAAATATTAGGTCCACACATTTTCTTGCCACTCTTAAAACCACCCTGTTCATCACTCACTAGGACTTCTGATATCTCTCTTACTTTCTCTGTAATAATTCTTCCATATACCTTCCCTACCACGCCCAGTAAGCTTATGCCACGATAGTTCTTGCACTCACTTCGTTCACCTTTATTTTTATACAGGGGTACAACCACAGCCTTTTTCCACTCTGCAGGCAGTTTCACTCATCCATGCCTTCTTACATATCTCCAACAAGCACTTCATTCCATTCTCTCCACTACATTTAAGCATCTCTGCATACACCTCATCAACCCCAGCTGCTTTCCCATTTTTCAGCCGCTTCACAGCACTCTTCACCTGTGCGAGTGTCACGTCTCCTGGCACTGCATTCCTTCTCTGCACACCCCCAAAACCAATCATGTTTACAGCTGCTCTGCTCTCTCTATCCCCATTCATCAGGCTTTCAAAATATCCTTTTCATCTGGTCCTTACTTCATCTCCATGGGTTAATAATCTACCACATGCATCCTTCACACCATCCCATTTCTTACCGCTTTCACTTCTGCGTTTCCGCACCTCTTTCCAGAATAACTTTCTGTTTTCAGAGTAGTTCGCATTCATTTTTCTTCCTAGATCCTCATTTACCTCCTTCTTTTTCCTCTTCACTAGTCTCTTTACGTGCTTCTTGCTCTCAACATATTCAGTTCTTATTTCAGCTGAACCCCTGTCCTGTAACCACTTTAGCCACTTCTTCCTCTTTTCCTCCACCGCTCTCTTTACCTCCTCATCCCACCATGCCGTACCTTTCTTCTTTGTTGTTACTCTTGCCACACCACGTACCGCTTTAGCATTCCTAGCTAAGCAATCCCTATATGCATTCCACAGTCTGTCCAGATCCATTTCATTCCAATTCAGTAATTCTAACTCGTCCTCTACTTTGGTCCTGTATTCATCTGCCATTTCTTTGATCCTCAGATTCTCAACTTTCAGTCTTTCTCCCTGACTGCTTGTCTCTCTCTCCAGATCCACCTCACTCCTTTCAGCTTGATCTTGTATACCACAAATAATACGAATAACGATAATAAAAATAAAGCAAGGGCGTCATCGTACCGAACGTATTCATGCGTATTCATGGAGATAAAAATGAATCCAGTGCGTCACCGTACTGAGAATTTTCATGGAGATTAAAATAAACCAGTAGACGTTATCGTACTGAAGGTATTCATGGGGAGATAGCAGAATAAACCAAATATTCACAGAGATTAATATAAACTATGGGCGTCATCGCACTGAAGGTATTCACGGAGAGATTTTCCTAGCCCGTTCAGTACGATAGGTTACTTCTTAGCTGAGTAAACACGTGCAGTGGTACCGATAAAGTTATTAGTGAGAATAAATGGACTCCAGCTTTAGCAGAAATGGAGAGGATAACAGAGTAAGCATATGAGTAATGAATAATGATGTAGAGGAAACTGAAGCATGAGTTGATAATTGGTTAATGTAAACAGGCAGGTGGTGTAGCAAGCCAGTATAATTGTTTAGGCCTTCTTGGGTAAGTGATGTATCAGACAAGTTGTAGTAGTAGCTAGGCAGTTTAATTATGTGGCTGTTAACGACGACTACGATGACGGTGATGATGATAATGATGACGATAATGAGGATGATGGGAATTGTGGTGATGATGATGATGGTGGTTGTAGTGTTGGTGGTGGTTGTAGTGTCGGTGGTGGTGTGATGGTGATGATAGTTCTGATAATGACGACAGTAATGTGAACGTTAATGAAGATGATTAGTACGAAAGCATAAATAATCAAGAATGAGATCAATATACAAAAAACTTTAGAGTTATATATGTGAACTTCATAGGCTTGATAGAATGAGAAATGTAAAGGTTCATAAAAGATAAAGATTAACAAAGTCTGTTGATCAGTGTGCAGTAGAAAGTGTACCACCTCTCTGACGCTAACTTTCTTACAGTTATCATCCTCCCTTCTCTTCTCCACCGCTCCCTCTCGGTAGAGAGGCGGCCTGCAGTCCTAATGGACCCAGGATCGAATCCCGGCTGGGGCAGGGAACAATTTAAGGATTTAAATTTCCTAAAAAGCAGACTTTCCTGATCTACCAGATAACTCGCCGACATGTCGTAAAAATACCCCCGTTAATACCAGTACACCAATCCTGTATGAGACAGCCCTAGCATGTATTCAATATGGATGGTGGGTGTTAGCGCCGAAGTGGTGACATGTGGAGATGTAGGAGGACTACTGGGCCTTGGGATTGGTCACTGCCCCCGAGAAATAGGCCCTGGAGCCTTTGCCCAGAGTCGGACACTTAAAAAAAAAAAAAAAAAAAAAAAAAAAAAAAAAAAAAGTTATCATCCTCCCCTCTCTTCTTCACCGCCTCCTCTCTATCTACCTCCCACTTCTCTCAGTCGTCATCCCTCCCTTTCTTCCCCTTCGCTCCTATGGTCACTCCTGAATTGGGTAAAACGTCTAGTGATAACCGGATTAAAATGCAGAGTACGTTCGTGTGTGTGTGTGTGTGTGTGTGTGTGTGTGTGTGTGTGATTCTGAGCATATGGTCGTTCTCTGAGGCCCGGCAGTCCTACAAACGACACACCTCTACATGTCACCACTTCGGCTCAAACATCCACCGTCAATATTGAGTACATGCTAGAGTTGTCTCATAGAGGACTGGTGTATTGGCTCTTCCCCACTCAGCCATTTTATCCCTTCCTCTACGACACCCTCCTTCCCACCTAGTTCACCCCACTCCTTTCTCCTTTTTCCCACCCCCCTCTCTCTCTCTCACTCTTCATCCGAGTCATCACTACACCCTCCCCCCATCCAACTCAACCCTCCCTTCGCTGTTTGCCATCCTTTTACCGCTTTCTTCTTCTCCATCCTCCTCCCTTCATTTTCCCCTTTATCTCCCCTCTCTCTTCCTTCCCTCTCTCTCACCGCTTACTCTCCCCTCCCCTCCACTCTCTTACGCTCCATATTTTCTTTCATTTGTAACAATCATTTTCTATTTACATTCATTACCCCCCTTCTTCCCTCCCACCTCCGCCCATTCTCCTCCATCTTTCCCTCGTCCTCCCCTCATCATAGTGTCTCTCTCCGCCGGTGGTCTAAGGTGGGAGAGAATGGAGGAAAGAGGGAAGTAAAGTTAAGGAAGGAGGGAAATTACGGAGAGAATGAGAAACTGTAGTAGGGAGGGAAAGAATGTATGAGACAGCGAGTGTGATGTGTTGCTTATGACTGGGTGGGTGAGGGAGGGAGGGAGTGATGGAAGGAAGGGGGGAAGGAGGCGGAGGGAAAGTGTAGAGAGAAATGGAGGGAGGAAAGGAAGGAGGGCAGAGAATGAATGTTGGGCGGAGAAGGAAAGGGTCATAGAAAGGAGGAAAGAATGTGAGGGAAACGGAAATGAAGACTGCATGGGGATGGATGATCAAATAAACTGAGAGAGAGAGAGAGAGAGAGAGATAGTTTAACCCTTTCAGAAGCACAAGGACACTTTTGATTTTAGTCTTGCTATGTACGAACTAACTTATTTAGCTTAGGATATTATTGAACTGAACTGCATTGGTCAACACCTTCTCTACGAGGGGTGATGCTGGGTTTAATATTGGCGTCTGGAGTTGACACCAAGTTACCGTTCTGATACGAGTATGTGATATCCTTGAGCTGAAACGGTGGAGCAGGGACGTGGTGAGTGAGGCAGGGTGTGAGTGAGGCAGGGTGTGGCATGGTGAAAGAGTGGAAGCAGGGTGTTAGTGAGGCAGGGTGTGAGTAAGCAGGATGTGAGTAAGAAGGGTGTGGGTGAGGCAGGGTGTAAGTGAGGCAGGCTGTGGGTGAGGCAGGGTGAAAGTGAGGTAGGGTGTCTGCTTGCATCCCTCCACCTCTACGACGGGCGCGTAGCACCCGTCTAGCAGCAAACGCTCATCCCTTTTCTGTCCAGCTCTCTAATGGAAGAGTTAACCGTTACTCCCAGTCTTTCATTTATGTAACAGGTCAACTCTGGAACTGTCTCCCTTTGTCTGTGTTTCTTACTTCCTATGATCTCTAGGCTTTCAAACGCAGTGTGTCCAGGCATCTCGAAATGAACGGATCTTGAATTTGGCTCACTTTTGTATTGTATTTTTTCTTTCTTAGAAGGAACGGCTTGCGGGCTCCTGGCCTTTGACTCCTTCTTCCTTTCGTAAAAAAATAGGTGTGGGTGAAACAGGGTGTGAGAGAGGCTGCAAGGATTGAAATACCAGTATTTTAGTTGTAATATTCAGTTAATGAACAATAGCTCTCTGTCTGTCTGTCTGTCTGTCTGTGTCTGTCTGTCTGTCTGTCTGTCTGTCTCTGTCTCTGTCTCTCTCTCTCTCTCTCTCTCTCTCTCTCTCTCTCTCTCTCTCTCTCTCTCGTAAAAGAAAAGAACTTTCCCAATATACCTAAAGCAATTGTCGTATTCAAATTTAGGGATATAAAAGTTTTCCAGCCACCAGAACTTTGCGTTGGATATGCCTGGCGCAAAATTGTTTCAGTGAGAGAGAGAGAGAGAGAGAGAGAGAGAGAGGAAAAGTAAGGGAGAGGATAAAAAAAAAAATAATAATAATAATAATCAATTTTACAGTAACAGTGTATGCTTTGGAGTGAGTCTGTGTGTATTGACAACTTGGGTACTCATGGACACGTAAACGAAAAACGATTTCATGTACACATAAAACTAGTGTAAACATGGAAAACGAGTACGCAGTCTTACATGCTAGTAAAAGCGACTGTCTCTCTCTCTCTCTCTCTCTCTCTCTCTCTCTCTCTCTCTCCTCATAACTGTAGACACACACACACTGAAGTCCCCATTTCACACACACACACACACACACACACACACACACACACACACACACATATAATAATGCAACGTGAAAGTAATGTGGATTTTGCAGTACCTCTCTCTCTCTCTCTCTCTCTTTATATATATATATATACACACACACACACACACACACACACACACACACACACACACACACACACATCTTCACACAATGAATCAGCTAACTGAGAAAACTACAGAATATAATAAACCACTGTGCTTAGGTTTTGTTGATGATTACGAAAAGGCTTTTGATTCAGTGGAGCACATAGCAATTATAAATTCATTGCGAGAACAAAGAGTGAATGAGAACATTGTAAACCTGCGCCAAAACATATATAAAGAGGGAACTGCTACAGTTAAATTACATAAGAATTCAGAGAAAATTAAGATTGAGAAGGGCGCGGGTCAGGGAGATACAATTTCACCAAAATTATTTACAGCATGCCTAGAAAGTATTTTCAGAAAGCTAGACTGGGAAAACAAAGGAGTGAACATAGATGGAGAAAAGCTAAACCATTTAAGATTTGCAGATGACATTGTCCTAATCTCAGAAACAGCAGAGGCATTGCAAGAAATGTTAAATGACCTGAACAGAGAAAGTCTGAAAGTAGGACTGAAGATGAACCGAAGTAAAACTAAAGTAATGTTTAATCCACAAACACAAAAGAGCGTCATCAGAATAAGCGATGAAATTCTTGAAGAAGTTAAGGAGTACAACTACTTGGGACAAATACTAAAATTAACGAAAGATCGTGATAGCGAAATAAAAAGACGCATTACAATTGGGTGGAAAGCTTTCGGTAAACATAGAGACATTATGAAAAGTAGCTTGCCAGTTTGTATGAAACGAAAAGTATATAACGAATGTACAATTCCAGCTATGACGTATGGTTGTGAGACCTGGAAACTGACAAAATCAATGGAAAATAAATTAATCGTTCTCAGAGAGCAATGGAAGGTCAATGTTGGGAGTATCTTTAAGAGACAGGAAAAGATCAACTTGGGTGAGACAGCAGACTAAAGTCAAAGATATTATAGAAGTTATAAAAGAACAGAAATGGAGGTGTGCAGGCCATATAGCAAGAATAAGGGATAACCGATGGAGTAAGAGGCTGACGGAATGGACACCAAGAGAATGTAAGCGTAGCAGAAAAAGGCCAGACAGGAGATGGAGAGATGAGATAGAGAAATTTGCAGGGAAAACGTGACAAAGATTGGCTCAGTCAAGGAATTCGTGGAAAAGGTTGGGGGAGGCCTTTGTTCAGCAGTGGACTAGTTATGGCTGATGATATATATATATATATATATATATATATATATATATATATATATATATATATTATATATATATATCAATTCCTACTTCTCTTTATGCAGTATATTATTAGACTTATCAGCTCTCATTTTTTAATATACATTTTTTAACCTTATCAAATCTCATCTGCCTTTATGTTATTGCTATCAGATGCTACTACTTGCATCGCATTGGCTGCCACAGCACACATGACTCTTTACTGGCCCCATAACACCACCACCATCAGGCCAATACCAGAGGAAAGTGAACATTGTCTACCCGGAGATGAAACTTTTGATAAACATATAGCATTCATCTATTGTATGCTGTACACTGCTGCCAGCACTGAATTACTGTATATCTGGAGTAGATCGAATGCCCCTACGACCACCAAGCGAGTTCTATCTATCTGTCTATTGCCAGACGCCTCAATCCCGTTTGGGGTGGCCACAAACAAATCGCCTCCAAGTCGCCCTGTCCCCCGCCATTTCACTGCCCTGCTCCCAACTCACACCCCCCTCTCTCATATACCTCTCCACCCCATCCCTCCATCTCATCCTCGGCCTCCCCCTTCCTTTTCCCCCCTCCACCTCACTCACATACACTCTCTTCGTCAGTCTTTCACCCTCCATCCTCTCCACATGGCCAAACCACCTCAGTGTGTTCCTCATAACGCTTCCCATCACATCCACATCAACACCACAACGCTCCTTTATATCCTCATTCGTCAGTCTGTATCTCCATGTGACTCCACAGGCTCCTCTTAAATAACTCATTTCCACTACCCTCACTCTTGACTTGTGTCCTTCCAGGAACGTCCAAGCTTCACTTCCGTACGTAAGAGTTGGTATCACAATACTGTCATGTAGTAACTTTTTCACTTCCATGCTCACTTCCTTGTTTCTTATCACTGCTTTCAAAGAACCAGCAACCTTTCTTCCCTGCTGTACCGTTTCAAACACTTCACCCTCCAAACCTCCATCCTTACTCATCACACTACCCAAGTACTTAAACGTACTCACGTTTTCCAATTCCTCACCATCCAACCTCGCTGTACATTCGCTGACTTCACCTCTCTCAAAGACCATCACTTTACTCTTCCCTACATTCACCTTTAGATTCCGTTTCTTACACACTCTCTCAAACTCATCCACCAAGCCTTGCAGCTCCCCTTCGTCTTCACTCAACAACACAGTATCATCTGCAAACAACAGTACAGGGAGTTTCCAAACACTATCCTCTCTCACCAGGGCCACTCCAACATCCACTACCCTACCTTGTACCTCTTTTATTACCCCATCCATGTACAGATTGAACAACCATGGAGACATGACACATCCCTGTTTCAAACCAACTTTCAAAGAGAAAAATTCACTTAGTTCACCATCCACACGCACTGCAGCCTCCCACCATCGTACATACTCTTCACAGCATTCAACAACTTCCCATCTACTCCATATATTCTTAACACTTTCCACAATCCTTGTCTATCCACCCTGTCATATGCTTTCTCCAAATCCATGAAAGCCGCATACAACTTCTTTCCCTTCTCTAGAAACTTTTCCACTAAAGATCTAAGAATGAATATCTGATCTACACAACCTCTTCCCTTCCTAAAGCCTCCCTGTTCTTCTCCAACTAATTTCTCTGTTCTTTCTCTGTCAATAAGCATCCTACCATTCACTTTTCCTATTATACTAAGAAGACAAATGCCCCTATGATTAGCACACACTTCTTTTTCCCCTTTTCCTTTGTACAAGGGAATAATTATACCTGACTTCCAATCCTCCGGGACTCTACCTTCCTCCCAGGCCAATCTGCACATCTTCCACATCCATTCTACTACTATCTCTCCCCCATGCTTCAGCATTTCACCACACACTCCATCAATTCCTGGGGCTTTCCCCGATTTAACTTTCTTCATTGCTTCCACAACTTCTATCCTACTGATTTCTTCCTGTCTTCTCACCTCCCTCCTTCTCCCAGCCATTCCCCAGCCACTTATACTTGCATTACTTCCATCCTCTACGTTCAACAATTCCTTAAAGTGTTCTCTCCATCTGCTCACTTTTTCTCCCTTCTCCACTAGTAATCTACCATTTTTATCTTTCACTCCCCTGCTAATGTCACTTCCACTCTGTCTTACTCTTTTTACCTCTCTCCAGAACATTTTCTTACAGTCCCTCCACTTTACACTCAAATTCCTTCCAAATTCCTCATCCACTCTCTTCTTACTCTCTCTTACTAATCTTTTCACCTCTCTCTTTCTTTCTACATATAACTCTCTCTTCCGCCTCTCAACTTCTTCCACGCCCCTATTTCTCATCCATTCATTGTATGCTTTCTTCTTTTGTGCCACAGCCTGTTTCACCTCTTCAGTCCACCACGCTGTTCCTTGCACCCCCCTCCGTCTTCTCTTCCTTCCACACACCACATCACATGCTGCACATATTTCTTCTGTAAATATCCTACACACACCTTCCACGTCTCCCATCTGCTCCAATTCATATTTGCCCAAACGTTCCTCCACTTCTCTCTTATACTCTGCCTTTTTCTCATCGTCTTGTAACCTTTCCACTCTCCTTGCAACTACTCCTTCCTCTCGTCTTTCCCTTCTTCTATTCCTCCATCTTACTTGAATTTTAATTCTGGCCACCACCAAGTAGTGGTCAGAAAGTCCACTCCCCCAACCTCTATAAACTCTTGCATCCATTACACATCTTCGCATCCTTTCATCCACACACACATAATCAATCATTGCCTTCCTTTCATTCAGTAACTTCACCACCCACCCTTCTCATCACTCGCCATGTATACCTGTGTATCATTTTATGCCTGAAGAGGGTATTGACTATCACCAACCCCCTCCCAGCACAAATGTCCACTAACGCACTCCCATTCTCATATATCTCAGCAGGCACACCCGACTCACCAACTATTCCATCCACCTTCACATTCCCAACTTTACCATTCATATCACCAATCAAAAACACTCTCATTCCTTCCAAACTTTTCCATGCACACTTCTACATTTGTCCAGAACTCTTCTCTCACTCTTCTAGCACGATCTTGCGTTGGCGCATACACACACACAATCGCCCACATTTGTATTCCAACTTTCAAATTTACCCACACAATCCTTGACCCAACTGATCCATACTGTCTTATGCTCCTCTTCCATCTTTTACTCACAACTATACATACTCCTTCCTTTGCCCTCTCATTCTCACCTACTTCTGCACATATACCCCATCCATACTCCCATTCTCTCACACTTTCTCCTCTCCATTTTGTTTCAGTTATTCCACATACATCCACTTTCGCACTCTCAAGCACCTGGACAATCTCTCTCTCTTTCACCTCATCATTCGCTCCCCTTACATTCCAAGTTCCAATTACCATGTCCTTTGTCCGGTCCTGGGTCGTTGAACATTAGTTTTCTTGACATTATGGGAGGATTGGGTATTCTTCATAAGAACTGATATTTATAAGTATCCGATATAATTTATGCAGTAGAAGACAAATACTGTTACTAAAAGTATATATTTTACCCCCCCCCCACCTTTAATAAAGCTGTAAAAAGTTAGAGTATAATGTATTGCATATAAGCTGTTTGGATAATATTAAAAATTACTAATCTGAATGTAAAATTAATCGCAAATAACGATATTGTAAATTTCAGTAAAAACAAATTTGAGATAAGTAGCGCAATCACTGGCGAGCAGCCAAATATTCCTCATGTCTCTCTAGAAAGTGTTAGAATATCGCCAAGTAGAAAACTCTAGAAAATCGTGAAGAGAACTATGTTAAATTGATAAAAATGCCGGTCAGAGGTCTGTAAAAATAATCATTAAATGGAAGGAAACGTACCTAGTGGAAAAAAATGCTAACTTGCTAACTTTGCTTCATTAACCAGGCACAATTCCACTGCGCAGGTGCAGGGTTAGTGTTTTGGCGGCTCTGGTGGGGTGTGTGCTGCGCGCTTGGTGTTTTTGTAATACTATTATTCAGGCTTATCGGTGGACGCCTGTTAAACGTTTGAAACAACTGCTAAACCCTGTCGATAAGCTGTGAAGACGTTCACCTTCCCTGGAGCCAAAATGATACCAGGGAAAGCAGAGATGGGTTATGTTGTGGAGCTGCTGACAAGGTGAGTACGAGATGCGTTTTATATACTGTATTTATTTATTTATTTAATTTCAGTTTCGGACAGTCCCGCCTCTATGTTAAGACGCATTTTGGCAAATGTACAGTTTATATTGGGCAACAAAGATATTAAAGTTCACCACTTGTTTGTTTTCCATACGTTTATTTTTATTGCGTAAACGATTGTTTCTTATTTTCATTCCCCTCATGTTTTTATCCATTTTCCCCGACGCATGTTGTTTCCCGGACATAGTGGCGGACACTTGCAACTGACAAAATACTGTGCATCATTTCCCCCTTGTGGTTCATCATATAACACTAGTGTGTGGATTTTATCTGGATTATATCCTCGACGAGTTACCCTAGTTCCTTAAGCTCTGTGAGTACGTAGCCTCCTCTGATTGTAATCCGGTTAGGTAAGAGACATAATTATCTTGTTTTTATATTTGTAATGTGAGGCCTATGTGAATCCTCCTTTTTGTAAATGAACCCTGGTTTCATTTTGTGTGTGTAGGCTATGTTGCAGTTTAAAGTAAGTTGGTATTGTTGTGAGCTTTACCTTACCCCTTTTGGTGTTTAATTAGGGTCAATAGTGTACCGTAATATATACGCCCATAACGACACACACACACACACACACACACACACACACTTCGCCTCTCCTCGAGCCAGTGTCCAGCCTCCCTCACTTCCTCCCTCTCCTCCCCTCACATCTCTCGACTTCACCCTGTCTGTCTTTTAATTCGCCCTCACCCTTTCATTTAATTCCCCTTCCTCTCCCCACATTCCCCACCTAGTCTTCTCTTTCAGACCCTTATTCACCTCTTGCAAAATTTTCCCCAGCCTCAACTTACACCCTCCTTCCCTTCCGTTTTTATCATACTCCCTCCACATCTGTTTCCAGGGATCATTCATCATTCTATCCCCATTTTTTTCCCTCAGCCTTCCCTCTCCCTTACCCCCTCCCCTCCTCCTCTCTCCATTCATTCTAATCCTGCCTCTGTAGTTTTTTTTTTTTTTTTTTTCTGTCCATATCTTTATTTTATGCCTCGTCACCATTCTCACCATTTGTCTTAAACCCTTCGGAAGAATGACCCATTTTTCGTGTACACAAAAGCGACGTAGTTTTTCACTCGTTGTTGTTGATGTTATTTATGGAGACCTTAAAATTAGCCGTTGCCACGCATATAACTGCTGATTATTACATCTTCCCTGCCACACTAACCACCACTAACGCAGCCCACTCCTCTCCGCCCACCCCACCCCTTTCTTACCCATCCCCCCTTCCTTATGTCACGCTTCATTGACATGCACCTTCCCACCACCAGCGTTGCCCCTCATAAGCACCCATCTTCCGAGTGTGTAGGCTATTCGTCCCACCCAACCCCATCATTTCCCCTCACAGCCATCCCAATTACTCCATTATCATCATTACACTTTGTTATTTCTCCTCCACCCATGACTTACATCTTCCTGGCCTACCCACAGCACCCATTTTCACAGCAACATATACACCTTCCCCTGCATGCCTCACCACCCATGACTTACACCATCCTGACCTATCACAGCACCCATCTTCACAGCAACATATATATACACTTTCTTCTGCATGCCTCACCACCCATGACTTACACCATCCTGACCTACTCACAGCACCCATCTTCACTGCAACATACCCTGCATGCCTCACCACCCATGACTTACACCATCCTGACCTACTCACAACACCCATCTTCACAACAACATAATATACACTTTCTTCTGCATGCCTCACCACCCAAGACCTACATCTTCCTGACCTACTCACAGCACCCATCTTCACAACAACATAATATACACTTTCTTCTGCATGCCTCACCACCCAAGACCTACATCTTCCTGACCTACGCACAGCACCCATCTTCACAGCAACATAATATACACTTTATTCTGCATGCCTCACCACCCATGACGTACATCTTCCTGACCTACGCACAGCACCCATCTTCGTAGCAACACAGCAACACTTTCCTCTGGAATTCCCATTCACACAACGCCATATAATTCCGTCCCGCCCACTCAATTCGCCCACCCCGGCCTGTCCTGAGAGATCAGAACTGATATAGGCAACCGTATTAGGAAGTTTAACACTGCAGTGGCTTTCTTTATTATTATTATTATTTTTTTTTATCATGCTTGCCAAGGCTTGAACTGATGCGATTTGTATTGACCTGAACTGGTCGGATTGGCCTCAAACGACCTGAATTATATACGGTAAATACTAAATATGGGAAGGATAATATAGGAACAGTAAATGTAGGCAGAGACCACAGAATGGTGAAAAAGTCAGGAAATAGTACCGTTAGCTTCAGCAGATCTCAGGAGGGAGAGGGACAGACTGATTCAAAGGAAATAACCAAACTTTTTGCTGCGAGAGAAAAGAGTAGAATGTAGTTTACTAGCTAAGAATATGACCTTGCAGCTGATGGGTGAAGTTCAGTTACAGTACAGGGCAAATGAGTGAACATTTGTAGATTACTAAACGAGGTAGTTCCACAAAGAGTAGGTAGGAAATCCCTGAACAGCGGCTGGAGTTCGCTCCGAGAGTCTCTGATGGAAAAGTTGACAAACCACGAACATAAGAAATGATACCGAAATAGCAGAGGGCTTATACTTGAAGAGTCAGTTCAGGATACATATGTTACATGGTGTACACGGTGACTCCCAGCATTACATAGTAATCTATTAAGAAAGTCTTGAGAGGATAACGATATTATTAAGCATATAGTGACTTTCCACTAAATGAACTAGCACTCAGCAGAGCTTTACGAAATGTTTAAAGATCAGACAATACCCATAGCTATAGCCCTGACGGAAAAGGTGTCCTGTATATACTAGTTCACAGGAGAAAAATTAAAGACTCCCGAACCACTGCCTAGTAAGTATTCTCTTTTTTGTGTACAGACTATAAAATCCTAAAATAACCAAATACCCTTGCACAACAATTGATTCAGTTTAACTTGGCGGGGATTTTCGCCCCCTTTCCAGCTCGTTTCTCGTAGTTCAGTATTAGAATAAGACTACTAAACCTCTACATCCTTTTTAACGGCACTTCTTCGTGACCAGCACCATGTTTCAGTGGGACTGTCTTGTTACAGCTCAGCATTCAAGATGGAGAGATGGCAGTTTTACGCCTGGTTAAAGTGGAAAGAGTGTTGATATATAGTTGTAGACGCAAACCAGCCAAAAGAACAAGCCGGATTCCGTAATGGTTGTTCTGCTTCCCTCTTGTATCTCTCTGTTACCCTTGTCGCAGTATTTTCTGCAGCCTTCCCCCCCCCCTTCTCTCTCTCTCTCACACACACACACACACACACACACACACACACACACACACACACACACACACACACACACACACACACACACACACATTTAAATAGTGATGTAACGTAAGTGGTCGTGGGTTTGCCTTCTCTTTCGAGAGTGATTAATAAGTCTGATAAGGTCGCTTCAGCAAGAATCCCACACCCGTATTGAAGTGTCCATGTCACCTGTAATAATCGTAATGATGAAATTAGGATGAGTACTTGTTATGTTATTACTTTAGATTTTTACCTACGTCGTGTATATGAGATCGTCACGTGCCTTTTTTTTTTTTTTTTTTCGTTGTTGTTGGAGTAGTCTTTGAATGACAACCATCGCCACGCCCATATCGGCCAGTCTACAACGCTCATCTTGACAGGGTGTATTGCCCCGCCTTGGTTCATTACCCACAATCATCCCAGTCCATCCCACCCACTCCTTTGCATTCTTCGAACCTTATTACTCGTCTCAGTATTCAGAGAGAAATGTATGAATTACACCTTCCCACCACCAATGGCACTACACATCAAGCACCGAACTTCACAGGGTTTGCTCATCCCGTTATGACCCACCACGCATCACCATCCCAGCCACACTTTTCTGCCCACCCCTCACTTCATCTACTCTCTTCACATCGATCGACTAATACAGTATGTTACCACGACCAACGCCACCTTGATAAAACTCCCATCTTTAAAGGGTGTAGTCATCCAACCCAGCCCCATCACCCACCAACATAGGGTATCTTCACAGGGCATCATCATCCTCTAGCATGATTCATAACTTCACCATGCCAGCCCATCCCACCCACTCCTCTGCCCACGACACAGACCACTGACTTACACTTTACCGTCTTATCTACAAGATACATCTTCACAGGGAATCCTCCTCCCCTGGCGTGACCCATTTTGACTTCATCATTCCAGCCATCCAGTGGACTCCTCTCAACTTAGTATGACCACTTTTGCTTTGATGTGGTGAATACAGTAAAAAATTGACTGCCTCGATTACCAACCGACGAATAACTCCGTAGCCTGTTCACAATTCTTCACAGTAGTTCACAATACTTCTCCCGCAGTACCGTATAACCCAATATTATTTAAGGGTTATGTTTGCCACTTTATTACAAGTTTTGTGTTGCGTCAGGATTTTCTTTCCGTAGGTGTGGTGTATAGGTGGAGTGGGAGTGCTGTGAGTTAGTGTTTGTAGTGGCAAGGACACAGCACCTCATTAGTAGCGATGAGTGTGTTTGTGTGTGTGGGTGTGTGTGTTTGCTGTGTGTATCCATGGAACCAATGGTTTGGTCGCTTCCTCTACATTTTCAGTCTCTCTCTCTCTCTCTCTCTCTCTCTCTCTCTCTCTCTCTCTATATATATATATATATATATATATATATATATATATATATATATATATATATATTATTAGATTTGTAAGAGAGAGTAAGAAGAAAGTGGATGAGGAATTTGGAAGAAATTTGAGTGTAAAGTGGAGGGACTGTAAGAAAATGTTCTGGAGAGAGGTGAAAAGAGTAAGACAGGGTGGAAGTGAAGTTAGCAGGGGAGTGGAAGATAAAAATGGTAGATTATTAGTGGAGAAGGGAGAAAAAGTGAGCAGATGGAGAGAACACTTTAAGGAATTGTTGAACGTAGAGGATGGAAGTAATGCGAGTATAAGTGGCTGGGGAATGGCTGGGAGAAGGAGGGAGGTGAGAAGACAGGAAGAAATCAGTAGGATAGAAGTTGTGGAAGCAATGAAGAAAGTTAAATCGGGGAAAGCCCCAGGAATTGATGGAGTGTGTGGTGAAATGCTGAAGCATGGGGGAGAGATAGTAGTAGAATGGATGTGGAAGATGTGCAGATTGGCCTGGGAGGAAGGTAGAGTCCCGGAGGATTGGAAGTCAGGTATAATTATTCCCTTGTACAAAGGAAAAGGGGAAAAAGAAGTGTGTGGTAATCACAGGGGCATTTGTCTTCTTAGTATAATAGGAAAAGTGTATGGTAGGATACTTATTGACAGAGAAAGAACAGAGAAATTAGTTGGAGAAGAACAGGGAGGCTTTAGGAAGGGAAGAGGTTGTGTAGATCAGATATTCATTCTCAGATCTTTAGTGGAAAAGTTTCTAGAGAAGGGAAAGAAGTTGTATGCGGCTTTCATGGATATGGAGAAAGCATATGACAGGGTGGATAGACAAGGATTGTGGAGAGTGTTAAGAATATATGGAGTAGATGGGAAGTTGTTGAATGCTGTGAAGAGTATGTACGATGGTGCGAAGGCTGCAGTGCGTGTGGATGGTGAACTAAGTGAATTTTTCTCTTTGAAGGTTGGGTTGAAACAGGGATGTGTTATGTCTCCATGGTTGTTCAATCTGTACATGGATGGGGTAATAAAAGAGGTACAAGGTAGGGTAGTGGATGTTGGAGTGGCCCTGGTGAGAGAGGATAGTGTTTGGAAACTCCCTGTACTGTTGTTTGCAGATGATACTGTGTTGTTGAGTGAAGACGAAGGGGAGCTGCAAGGCTTGGTGGATGAGTTTGGGAGAGTGTGTAAGAAACGGAATCTAAAGGTAAATGTAGGGAAGAGTAAAGTGATGGTCTTTGAAAGAGGTGAAGTCAGTGAATGTACAGCGAGGTTGGATGGTGAGGAATTGGAAAATGTGAGTACGTTTAAGTACTTGGGTAGTGTGATGAGTAAGGATGGAGGTTTGGAGGGTGAAGTGCTTGAAAGGGTACAGCAGGGAAGAAAGGTTGCTGGTTCCTTGAAAGCAGTGATAAGAAACAGGGAAGTGAGCATGGAAGTAAAAAAGTTACTACATGACAGTATTGTGATACCAACTCTAACGTACGGAAGTGAAGCTTGGACGTTGTTGGAAGGACACAAGTCAAGAGTGAGAGCAGTGGAAATGAGTTATTTAAGAGGAGCCTGTGGAGTCACATGGAGAGACAGGCTGACGAATGAGGATATAAAGGAGCGTTGTGGTGTTGATGTGGATGTGATAGGAAGCGTTATGAGGAACACACTGAGGTGGTTTGGCCATGTGGAGAGGATGGAGGGTGAAAGGCTGACGAAGAGAGTGTATGTGAGTGAGGTGGAGGGGGAAAGAGGGAGGGGGAGGCCGAGGATGAGATGGAGGGATGGGGTGGAGAGGTATATGAGAGAGGGGGTGTGAGCTGGGAGCAGGGGAGTGAAATGGCGGGGGACAGGGCGACTTGGAGGCGATTTGTTTGTGGCCACCCCAAACGGGATTGAGGCGTCTGGCAATAGATAGATAGATAGATATATGTCAATGTCTGTTGCCAGACACCTTAATCCCGTAAGGGTTGGCCACAAACAAATCGCCTCCATGTCGCCCTGTCCCCCGCCATTTCGCTGCTCTGCTCCCAGCTCACACTTCCTTCTCTCATATACCTCTTCACTTCATCCCTCCACCTCATCCTCTGCCTCCCCCTCCCTCTCTCCCCCTCCACCTCACTCACATACACTCTCCTCGTCAGTCTCTCGCTCTCCATCCTCTCCACATGGCCAAACCACCTTAATGTGTTTCTCCTAACGCTCCTATCACATCCACATCCACACCACACCGCTCCTTCTCTTCCTTATTTGGCGGTCTGTCTGTCCATGTGACTCCACATGCTCCTCTCAGGTAACTCATTTCCACTGCTCTTCCTCTCTCTCTCTCTCTTTCTCTCTCTCTCTCCACACACACACACACACACACCGGTATACAACTTTCTCAGTCTCTTCTGTACCCTCAAGTATGCACTCTCAACCTCCTTCCCTTCCTCTCTCTCCCCGCCAATACGGCACCTTCCAAGAAATACTTAATTGGGCTTGAGAGGCGGGCAGGGTGAAGGAGGCTGGAAGAAGAGCAGTAAAAAAGGGGAACGTGAGGGTGAAGGAATGGTGGGACTTTGAGAATATGGTGAGAGAGAGAGAGACAGACAGACAGACAGAGAGAGAGAGTTGAATGCGTCCTCAGAGTGAAAGAGTTTACAGTGAGAATGGTAGAGGAGGAGGAAGAGAGCAGAACCACACACCACTGAGCAATGGAAGGAGAAAAGTTGGAAGTGAAGGAGAGCAAGTGTAGGAAGCAAACTGAGTGAGCTAAAATAGGTGAGTCAATTGGAGTGAGGTGGTTGATGAAGTGTGACGTGTGTGTGTGAGTAGAGTGACTGGGGCTGTAACAGAACTGACTGTGACACAGGTGGTTGGTGAACTGGGAAGTGTGTGTGTGAGTAGAGTGACTGGGGCTGTAACAGAACTGACAGTGACACAGGTGGTTGGTGAACTGGGAAGTGTGTGTGTGAGTAGAGTGACTGGGGATGTAACAGAACTGACAGTGACACAGGGGGAGTGAATGGCAGATTGAGTGAAGCGAATGGTGTATAATAGGACTCGCCCACGTTTGCGGCTGTGGTGTGGTCCGCACCTCTGTACAGTGTTGCCACGTTTTCTATACCGTTATCTCTCTCTCTCTCTCTTTCTCTCTCTCACTCTCTCTCTCTCTCTCTCTCTCTCTCTCTCTCTCTCTCTCTCCTGGCGGGAAATGTGAGCCACCCTGAGTACTTTTGATTCTTTTATAAGTTATTTATAACTGTGCTTTCATTTGTTAATTTGGTTTTGTTATATTTAGTGATGCCGACATGGCATTCAATGCATGCCCCTCTCCTGCCTCTCTCTCTCTCTCTCTCTCTCTCTCTCTCTCTCTCTCTCTCTCTCTCACCGACTGGGTGTGGAAGTGTTGCCGCTCGCGAGTGAATAATTTTTTTTTTTTACTTCAGTATTGGCATATGCCTACTATTTTGTCCTACATTTTAGCTTATGATTATAAATGTGATTATTCCTCGCCCTTAAAATTACGGTAAAAGCCAGTAAATGTGAGCATTTTTCCCTAGCAACACCTGTACAAGCTATGCTTGGGTCTATGGAGGTACGTACTTTACCTTAGGCCAGACTGTGGTGTGTCAGTGTTGCCATTCACAAGAATTACATGAATTATTTCTTTTACTTTGGATATTGGCATATTTCTTCTTTTTTCAGGCTCATTATCTTATATCCATAACTGTAATAATATTACCCACCCTAAAACTACGCTAAAAACCATTAAAAGTGACTACAATTTCTTTTAGCAATACTGTACAATATGTATGCCATGTTTCTGTGTTACTGTATAAATATTTTATGCATAATAAGATTACTGTTGATTCATCCATCAAAATACACAAGTGTAAGTTTTATTCATCTGAATTTATCGAATTTGTGATGCCTTGTACATAAATAGCTTCCGTTTCATATCGCAAGTTGGGGAAACGTGGCACCATTGTACACAGGTGCGGGCACACCACAGCCGCAAACGTGCGCGAGTCCTACTTTAGTAGGAACTGAGAGTAAGTGATAGGGAAAATGAAAGTGAGAGGTGAATGATGGTGCATGGGTGTGAATGAAGCGAGTGTTTGAGTGAGAGAGTGGAGTGAGGGATGAGGTGAGTGAATGAATCCAGTGATGGTGAATTCATGACAGTGTCTAACGCAGAGTGGCAGTGAATTAAAGCAAGTGATAGATTGGATGAACAAGACACGTGCGTGATTGAATGGCGAGTGACTGAATAAAGTAAAGAACAGGTATTACAGTGTGGAATGAGTGGTAGAAAGATGTAAGTGGAAAGAGTAAGTAATAGTGTGAATTGCAAAGCAGATATGGCGAGTGCCAGAGTAAATTCTCGAGCGACAAAGCAAATATGGAAAGTGCCAAAGTCACTCTGCCATTTTGCAGAACTTCTGCCTATCAAAATTCTTATATTACCCCGAACTGCATCTCCTTGGAACTCCCTTCGCCAGAACAGAGTCCCCCCAAACTTCAGCCTGCAGCAGTTCAAGTCCAGCTGTTACTTTTTATTTTTTTTTTCTCCAATATATGGAGGACACCTGTATTCTAGTGTATGGAATATTTTTTTTTCACTTAATTTGTTTTTCCGTCCTCTGTTCACCTTCTGGAAAAAAAAAAAAAAAAAAACGGTAGACCTGTGGCGAGTGGCAAAGCAGCTTCAGTGAGTGGTAAAGAACAATTACCGGTATATTGTGAGTGAGAAAACAAATATTACGAGTAGGAAGCAAATACAGCAAGTGGCAAAGCAAATATAGCAAGAAGCAAAGTAAATAAGCGAGTAGCAATGCAAATATGGACAGTAGCAAACCGGATCTTACGAGTGGCAAAGCACAATTTTATTGCGAGTGGCAAAGCAGATATATCGTATCAATAAATAAACTAGTGGCTAAGCAAATATGACGAGTGGCAAAGCAAATACAATAGCGAATGGCAAAGTAAATATAGCGAGTGGCAGAGCAAATATAGCGAGCGGCAAAGCAACTATAGCGAATGGCAAAGCAAATGTGGCGAGTAGTAAAGCAGGTATAGCAGGTGGCAGTGCACATGTGGCGAGTAGCAGAGAAATGATCAGAAAAGGGAATGTCATATAGAATGGTATATAGAGGGAGTTAAAGCGAGTAAGACAAGTGACACAGCAAGGAAGCCTCTAGACAAAGAATGAAGCGGAGGTGAGTAAAGCAGAATGAAGGATAAAGCCCGCCGTCCCTTTAATGTGCACAGTTTAAAGTTTTAAACCCATCCACCATCCACTGTGACGCTGAGCCGCGGTGTTGTGAGGGGTGGGGGTGAGGGCTGAGGGTGAGAGAGAGGGAGGAAGCTTTAACCTGGGGGGGGGGGGAGTAAGCGCTGGGAGTAACGGCTAGCCTGGCCATAACCGCTCATCTAACTTGGTAATGTAAGGGTGTTTATGGGTCATGTGGCTGGGATTTGCATAGTTGTCTTGACATCTGATGGGGGAGAGAGGTGGAAGAGGGGAGAGTAGGAGAAGGAAAGAGGTCAGGGGAGAGGTGGGAGAGAGAGGAGGGCAGGGGGAGATGGGAGAGAAATGGAGGAGAGGGTGGAGAAGGAGAGACAGGAGGGAGGCGGGGAGAAGTACGGTAGACGGAGGGAATATGGGAGAGGTGAGGGAGAGAAAAGATAGGAGTGGAATGCAGAGTGACAAACAATATCAGGGAGTTTGGAATTAGGGAAAACAAACTCGAAAGACTTAAGATATTACGGGGTATTTTTGAGCTGTTTGTTGAAGAGTATGACTATCGTGTCTAAGAGAGAGAGAGAGTTGATGGGGTGGAAGGAGATGAATGAAGGACAGATTGGTTCAGGATTGGAAGTTCGTGACTGTGGGGCTTCACATGCCACATACTGAGGATTAACTAAATAACCCACAAACGTATTTGTGCCAGACCGGAATCACACCCAAGAAGTCTACAGTTGACCACATCCTTGCTCTTCGAGTTCGCGTGAAACGCCGCCTTGAGTATCGAGATGGTCTGCTTGGAGCCTGTGTGGATCTTAAGAAAGTGTTTGACTCAGTAACTTGGGAGGCACTGTGGGTGGTCCCGCGACTCTGTGGGATCCCCGCAGGGATAATCCGACTGATCGCTGGCCTGTATTCAAACACTGAGAATGCGGTCAAGTGTGGATGAGGAACATCCGACATCTTCCCAGTAAGTACAGGAATAAAACAGGGATGTGTCCTTGCTCCCAAGCTTCTCAACACGTGCATGGAAAGGAAACAAAAGAATTGACATTGAAGTGAAAGAAGGAGCGGGCGACCTAGAACGTAGTGAGGTGATAAGTGCGCAAAAATATGGATTTGTATGAGACCTATCGTGAGAAAAGTGGTTGTTAATGAGTAGGAACAGAAATGACAAGGTCCTTTAGTCGAGGCCACACCTCATACGATACGGCATCACACAGTAATATAGAAAGATAAATGGATAGAAAGAAATGAATGCATGCATGCAGCTGCGTACGTCAAGGTTTGCATTCATTACATTGGTTAGCAGTGAAGGAATGGTGTCTGTCCCAAAGGCAATATGAACCACCTTATTTTGTGTGCATAGTCTGGCCTGTGAGTTGAAGCAGGGAGCTGCCAAAGCTTCAGTGATGAGTGAATAGGTACATGGATTATTGCACAGGGAACTTTGTCGATAGTTCTTCTTTTGTGCTCTTTTGTCCTATTTGTTGTATCCCATCCACCCTTGTGACGATGATGATGATGATGATATGATGATGATGATGATGATGATATGATGATGATGATAATTGGTGATGGTGATTGGTGATGGTGATGATGATGATATTTGGCTACGAATCCAACAGACATTTTATAGGTAATTAATGATAGTTTTATATTTGGATACGATTCCTTCAAGTCCTACACCCACACGCACACCCACATACACGCACGCACGCACACACACACACACACACGCACGCACGCACGCACACACACACACACACACACGCACGCACGCACGCACGCACACACACACACACACACACACACACACACACACACACACACACACACACACACACACACACACACACACACACACACACACACACACACACACACACACACACACACACACACGAATTGCTAAAATTATTCCTTTTTCCCATTCATTCCCTATCATTTAAGTCTTCCTCATGTTATTCATTAGTATTTCATTTTTCAGAGTTTAGATACTGAAGTAAAAAATCTGGTGTGCTTGATGATCCGTTTTAGTGGTAGTGTCACTCCATCCATTAGCGGGATCAGCCTGGGAGATTGGTTTTTATCCCACGCTGCTGTGACTCCTGTGTGTGTGTGTGTGTGTGTGTGTGTGTGTGTGTGTGTGTGTGTGTGTGTGTGTTCATATTCTGTAATTATACTTGAATTAGACAGACATTAATATTAGGCCTAACCAGGTACCGGTACTAACAACAGTAACATCTGTATGGTGTCAGTATCTCTGCCTCACTCCATCCTCTTCCTCTTCCTTCTCCTTTACACTGATTTTTCTTTCTTTTCCTCCCTCCGGCTGGTCTGGGTGATGGCCTTCTGGGAGTGGTTTCAGTTTTACTGAGAGGCCGACAAACTGCACGTAGAGTTCACCCAGGGGGATTTTGACGCTCTCTCTCTCTCTCTCTCTAGTTACAATTTTTTTGTTATTCTCATCCTCACTCCCTTCACTTTACCTCCCCCTCCCTCTCCCTCCTTCCTTCCTAGCGTTTTACTACTCTCTCACCCTCTGTTTTTCTTCTCTCTCCCTAACACCCCTCTATCCAATCCCCCCTCCACTTTTTCTCTCTTTCTCTCGTATAATCTCATTCTGTCAGTTTTTTCCTCCTTTCCTCCTCTCTTCCTTTCTCTTTCTCCCCTTCCCTTCTCTTTATTCTGTTTTCTTACATTCTCTCCTTCAGTACTTTCTCTCTTCCATCTCTCTCTCTACTTCTCGTTCCTTACTTTCCCTCCCTCCCTCTTTCCCAGCTCCCTCCCTCCCCTCACGTCCTCGTTTCCATCCATTCCATTCTTTCTCCATTCCATCTCTTTATTCTCTTTCCCACAGTCATCCAACATTGCTCCTGCTATATATATTATTTCTTTATTATTATTTTCGATCCCTCTCTCCCTTCCTCTTTATTTCATTTTTTACCTGCCATTCTGCCTTCTCTCTTAGCCTCTTCTCCCTCTCACCAGTTTGAGAAAACATGGAACGAGAGAGAGAGAGAGAGAGAGAGAGAGAGAGAGAGCACAATGCGTCCACACAGTGAAGGGGTATAAAGTGAGAGTGGTAAAGGAGGAGGAAGAAGAGAGCAGAACCACACACCACTGAGAGACGGAAGGAGAAAAGTTGGAAGTGAAAGAGCGAGTGGAGGGAGAAAACTGAGTGAGTTAAAACAAGTGCAGCAAGTGATGTGTGGTGGTTGGCGAAGTGGGAAGTGTGTGTGTGTGTGTGTGTGTGTGTGTGTGTGTGTGTGTGAAGTAATTGGGGATGCAACAGAATTGAGAGTGACTCGTGTGGAGGGAATGGCGAATTGAGTGAACAGAATGGTGGAGTAGGAATTGAGTGTGTGTGAGTGAAGGGAGTGATAGGGAAAGTGAATGGTATTGATAAATGGTGGGCAAAGAGTATGAATGAAGTAAGTGATAGAGTGAGAGGAAGTGGAGTGAGAGATGGATTGAGTGAATGAATGAAATGACGTGTGAAAAAACGCCAGTGCATAATTCAGAGCGGTGGTGAATTAAGGCAAATGGTTGAATGAATAAACAAAACTAGTGCCAAATTGAATGACGAATAACAACGAACGAAGTAAAGAATATGTACCGGTATTACGGTATGGGGTGGCAGAGTAAAGTGAAGAATAGTTGGTAATTTGAGTGGCAGAACAAATATGCCGAGCGGCAGAGTAAATAAGCTAGTGGCAAAGTAAACAAGCGAGTGGTACAGCAAATATAGCCATTGGCAGAGCATATATCGCTGGTGGCAAAGTAAACAAGCGAGTGGTACAGCAAATACAGCCATCGGCAAAGCATATATCGCTGGTGGCAAAGTAAATATGGCGAGTGGCAAAACAGTTACAGCGAGTGGCAAATATCGCATGTGGCATAGTAAATATGGCGAATGACAAAGCAGATATAACGAGAGGTAAAGAAAATTAGCGAGTAACGAACCGTATATAATGTGTAATAAATAACATATATATAGCGAGTGACAAAGCAAATATTACGAGTGGTAAAACAAATATAGCAAGTGGCAAAGTAAATAAGCCAGTGGCAAAGCAAATACAGCGAGTGGCAAACCATATATTGCGATTGACAGCAAATACAGCAAATGGCAGTGCATATGTGACGCGTAACAGAGCAGATGAGCAAGCAAAGGGAATACTAAAGGGAATCATAAATAAATCGAGTTAAAGCAAGGAAGACAGGTGCCAGAGCAAGGAAGTCTCAGACACAGAAAGAAGCGGAGATAGATAAAGCAAAAGGATAAAGCCTGGCGTCCCTTTAATGTGCACAGTTTAAACTCCTCCACTGTGACGCTGAGCCGGGGTGTTGTGGGGGGTGGGGGTAGGGGTTGACAGGGAGATAGAGGGGGCGAGGGAAGCTGGGGACGGGGGGTTAAGGGCGGTGACAGTGAGCTGGCTTGGCCATAATCGTGTAGTTAACTTGGTAATATAAGGTTATTTGTGGACTATGTGGCTGAGAGAGAGAGAGAGAGAGAGTAAAAAAATGGTGATGGATGGAGGTAACGGGATGGGGGGCGATGCGAGAACCCCAGATTGGTTCACGATTGGAAGTGTGCAGTTGTGGGGCTTCACATATAACATGCAGAAGCTTAAACCTTGCACTCCCAGGGGACGTGTCTATTTATTTCTTTGTCTGTATATCTATATCTTTATCTATCCATCTATCTATCTACTTGTATATCAACATCTGTCCAACTATCAATTTATCTAACTATATGTATCTGTCTGTGTCTGTCTGACTATATCTTTCTATCTATAAATCTGTCTACACACACACACACACACACACACACACGCACACACACACACGGGATAAGTGGTATCCATTTAGCCCTATTAGTTTTAGGGATGGTATGTTGTGGTTAGTTGTATTATGGAGCCGCTGTAAATACTAATGATAATCGGATTATCAGTTTAACGGGAGGGGTTGTGTAGATCAAAGCCGTCATGGAGGTGGTTACCTGGTGGTGTTAAACCCTTCACCACGAGGATCTGTTATTATTTATTCTGGCTTTATCCACACGATTATATTCTGTTTAAGTGAGGTTTTCCGAACTGGTGAGGTTATAGACTCCATTAGCTAACCCTTGAACCACTAAAGATCTTTCCTTGAACTGGTGAGGTTATAGACTCCATTAGCTAACCCTTGAACCACTAAAGAACTTTCCTTGAACTGGTGAGGTTATAGACTCCATTAGCTAACCCTTGAACCACTAAAGATCTTTCCTTGAACTGGTGAGGTTATAGACTCCATTAGCTAACCCTTGAACCACTAAAGATCTTTCCTTGAACTGGTGAGGTTATAGACTCCATTAGCTAACCCTTGAACCACTAAAGATCTTTCCTTGAACTGGTGAGGTTATAGACTCCATTAGCTAACCCTTGAACCACTAAAGATCTTTCCTTGAACTGGTGAGGTTATAGACTCCATTAGCTAACCCTTGAACCACTAAAGATCTTTCCTTGAACTGGTGAGGTTATAGACTCCATTAGCTAACCCTTGAACCACTAAAGATCTTTCCTTGAACTGGTGAGGTTATAGACTCCATTAGCTAACCCTTGAACCACTAAAGATCTTTCCTTGAACTGGTGAGGTTATAGACTCCATTAGCTAACCCTTGAACCACTAAAGATCTTTCCTTGAACTGGTGAGGTTATAGACTCCATTAGCTAACCCTTGAACCACTAAAGATCTTTCCTTGAACTGGTGAGGTTATAGACTCCATTAGCTAACCCTTGAACCACTAAAGATCTTTCCTTGAACTGGTGAGGTTATAGACTCCATTAGCTAACCCTTGAATCACTAAAGATCTTTCCTTGAACTGGTGAGGTTATAGACTCCATTAGCTAACCCTTGAACCACTAAAGATCTTTCCTTGAACTGGTGAGGTTATAGACTCCATTAGCTAACCCTTGAACCACTAAAGATCTTTCCTTGAACTGGTGAGGTTATAGACTCCATTAGCTAACCCTTGAACCACTAAAGATCTTTCCTTTAACTGAGGGGGTCAGATATTACCTTCATTAATACCTTCACTAATATCATGCTGTCTTAATCAGGATAAAATCGTGTGGTTGCAGTAAAAAAAAAAAAAAAAAAAAAAAAAAAAAAAAAGTGTCCTCGTGCTGAAGTGTCAACGGGGGAGGGAAGGATGGTTTGTGTATATCCAAGCTGTGGCAGAGGTGGTTATGTGGTGGTTTATGGCAGGGTGGGGATATTACTCATACCTAACAGGTTTATGGAAATGATGGTGTTGGCTAATTGAACTATGATTACGTGTGTTAATGGACCCACGGTGGGATGGCCAGTTAACTTGGGTGTCTGTATATCAGTAGTTGCCATCAGAGTTGTTAGAGTCGTAGATAATAATCTGTGACATCGGGTTTGACTGTGACGGTGACAATTTTCCCTACACGAATATTGATCATTTTACAGTGTTGATATATATATATATATATATATATATATATATATATATATATATATATATATATATATATATATATATATATATATTTATATATATCTTGAGTAACCTGGACGATTGCATTTATCTTAGGACACATTTTTGAATCATATGGGTTGGGTAATGTTTTTATTAACACCTTCACTTCTAGGGTGCCCTCCTAAACGGATCAAAAACGTTTTCTAGCAGTATAATTAGCTAAATGAAAAGAATGTCTTCGTAGTGAAGGGATTAACGTAATGGTCGTCCAAAAGAGACAAGTTTGAAAACATACATTCACTTGCTTAAACTTTTCGGTGAGATACTTGTATCGATCTTGAAAACATGAGATGAGCATTTCACTGTGAATCCTAAGGAGTTTCCACCTGCCAGAAACTGTGATGTGTACCATGACGTGTGGAGCAGGGATGGTGTGGAGTGGAACCTTTATCGCCTGAGAGTGTGTAATGTAACTTTGTGTGGAGCAGTGATGGTATGGAGTGGGATGCTATGGATTGGAAGCTGGTATCTGCCTAAGTGTGTGTGATATGAAGTGATTCATCGTGTGATCTTGTGCAATGGAAGTTACTGTAGTTCTTGCACCTTAAGTGGACCCAGATTTTCGTCCTTTGGGAGCTTATTTCACGCAGTTCTGCGGCAGAATTAGGTGACTGGCATCATATTCTAGTGCTAATCTCTTGTTAAGGCTGAGCATTGAAGATGAAGAGGAGGCAGTTTTAGACCTACCTAGAACAAAAAGAATATACCTGTAGCCTGAGGGAGATAGTATGCAGTACGTAATTTATATCGTAATTTTGTGTGGGGCAGTGAAAACTGACGTGATTTTTAAGTTATCTGTAATGAAACACTGGTGGCATGGAAGGTAATGAAGCTGTTATAGTCGTTTCACTTTAACTTGGCCCAGATTTTCGTCCTTTTGCAGCCTGTTTATGAGGCTCTACATTCTTCCCATAGCACTTCATTACTATTTTTTTTAGTGTTTGTATTTTGTTAGAACTAAGCACTAAAGATGGGAAGAGATAAATTTTAAGCCAAGTTAGAGTAAAACGAGTATAGTGATGTGTGGTGTTTCCGTGGTAATGTGTCAGTATGGTTTGGTAATACCTAATTAGGCTAACCTCAACCGGGCCACCTCACCATGGAGGTGTGGTGCAGTGCCAGATATACTTCATGCCATGTGGTGCTTGCTGTATAACCCATTGTAATGTGTCAGTATGGCCTTGTAATACCTAAATAACCCCAGCTACCGGTACCTCACCATGGAGGTGTGGTGTAGTGCCAGATATATTTCACGCCATGTAGTGCTGGCTGTGTAACTCCTGTGAGATGGTTTCCTCTCAGTCATTGCCAGGCGGAATTGCTGCTTGAAACTGATATAGTGGAAGGAGTCAGCGCGTTTATCAAGACTGATGTACTGAGGTTGGTGCCTGGAGACCACCTCAGAATCTTTAATATCCTCACACACCCGCCGCCCCTCTGGACGCTCTGGTGTTGGGCCGGGTCCGTGTTGGGTCGATATTGCTTCATTTAATCTTGCAGCCTCTTACATGAGAACACGGTATCTGTAAACGGTAAATGTTTCATAAATAACTATAGCTACATACGTGAGTGCGTGTTTAATGTGCCATTGTGTATGTGTCTGTCTGTCCATCTGTTTTTCATTCACTAATTTATTACCCCTTCAGAAGTAAAGGGACATGGGGCAAGGCAACTCAGTGAAGACAGTCAAGACAGAGTAAGCAGTCACTCGCGCCTGAATGGCAGTATGTGAGAAATAATGCCTAAGCACCCCTCCAGTGGAAGCCTTTTTTGGTACACATCCGGTTGGAGCAACTTTCATTACTATAGTTTGTTGGTTATATGGTTACAACCCGACGTTGTAAATGGTTTCATGGATTACAGAAAAATTTTAGGATTTCATTTCTATCTATCTATATGTGTGTGTGTGTGTGTGTGTGTAAATCAATCAGTTCAACATGGTGGTTTGTACCGAATTAAACACTGCAATTAATGATGGTGTAATTTAAGGTAATTATCGTAAAGCTTTCACTTGGGTAGACTTGGGATGTGTTTATAAAGATCAGGTGAATCATTACGACATTACCTGGGCAGCACGTAATTAATTAACGTGTTTGGTCCACGCTGACTCCTACACTATAATTAACACAAATGGTCCAGGATTTAAGACCATTCTTGTGATGGATGAACTGCGATGATATACAGGTAATGTACATATTACAGTACTTATTTAAGTAACTAATGTACGGGAGCCTGCTGTACCGATAATCACTCTGTTTGTTTCTAATCACCACTACCACAGTCACCATTTTCCTAGTCACCGTCGTCATCATCATCATCATCATCAACATCAAAGCAGTCGAAATCAGGTTCCTACATTCACATTAGGTGGAAAGACTAAAACTGTTGCCGCAGATCTCTAGGGATGTGAAACAGGAGACGTGAAGCTATAATTAGGCCTTCAGTTCCCACCACTACTCTGCTGTAGGAGGTACGAGGATGCTTGTACTGGAGCCTGAGGTCAACACATTCCTTCGCAATACCCTATTCACTTTACCTAGATGCAAAGTTGCCCCCTCTCCATCTTGAATATTAATCCGTTACAAGAGATTAACAGGATATTATACTGTTCACGAAGAAGTGCTGCGGACATGATGCCGAACAGTAGCATTATTTTATTGTTAGACTGAGTCACGTGAAATAAACCGCAAAGGGACGAAAATATCGGTCTTGTTAAAATGAATGAACTATTGGAAAAAGGAGGTGCCATTTCACCTCTCTCTCTCTCTGTCTGTCTCTCTCTCTCTCTCTCTCTCTCTCTCTCTCTCTCCACTATGATTCAGCTCTTATAAGGTTTGTTGCGATGAATGGGCCATTGAAGGCTGTATCAGATATCACCAGTAAATAAGAAAGTTTCCTCTGAACCAAGTATCAAGAATAAACTAGAGGACGTCGCTGTACTGGAAAGATTGGTCGCTTTTTATGACGCGCAGGGAATACGTGGGCGGTATTTTTGATATCTTCGCGCAGAAATAGTAGTAGTAGCAAAAGTAGTATATAGTAGTAGTGGTAGTAGTACTATGGTAGTAATAAAAGTAGTAGCAGTAGTAACAGAAGTAGTAGCTAGTAGTAGTAGTAGTAGTAGTTATTGTTATTTATGTAATAGTAGTATTTGTTGTTTAGCCCCAGGTTCATGTGAAATGTGAACCCAGTGGACTGCAGGTTATAGCCACCCATCTCGTACAGTCAACCATCCTTGTTCCTGGGGATAGGGAGGGAGTAGAGAGATGTTTGTATAACCGGACAGTGAAGCCGCTCGGTTATATCAGTGCCACTACATGAAGGCGTCCTTCTCCAGCAGCCGTTAACCTAGTGGAAACCTCAAATAAAAATCATTTGAGGTTGTTTGTTATACGGTACAAGTGTGGGCTTTTGATGTCAGTAATTATCAGTCAGCGCGTGGGTTTATTAGTGGTAATTAGGTGATTACAGTCATCAGTGTCATGTCAGTGGGTTAATTAGTGGTAATTAGGTGAATACAGTCATCAGTGTCATGTCAGTGGGTTAATTAGTGGTAATTAGGTGAATACAGTCATCAGTGTCATGTCAGTGGGTTAATTAGTGGTAATTAGGTGAATACAGTCATCAGTGTCATGTCAGTGGGTTCATTAGTGGTAATTAGGTGAATACAGGTGCTCTTTTTTTTTTTATTCGTTTGTATTAAATTGCTAAGGAACTTCCTCTTAAGTGAAGACACAATAATACATACACGAGTATCTATGGTATAAATATCCTTATCCCTTCTCCGTCCTCCCTACCTTTCCTCTTCAAACCGCACCCCTCTGTAACCCATCGCTCTTATGATCTTTATCTCCTCACCCTTGCCTTCACCGATTTCTCCTCCTATCTCCATTCCTTCACCATTTTCCACCATCTCCCCCTCTCTCTATTCCTTCACCTTCTCCCCACACTACCCATGCTTCCCTAACTTTACTTTTTCTTCTTCTCATCTAACCTGTCCCCCTATTCATTGACCCTTTCCCCCACCTCCTCCTCTTCTCATTCCATCACCTTTTCTTCTCCCTCTCATCTCCCCCTCCTTCCTATTCCTTATTTTCCCTCTATCCCTTTCCCTGCCACGTCTGACCCCCCCATCAGGTATCGTTGTTAGCCCTACCTGGCGGCCACCTGAGGGCACCAAACCCACACAAGAAATATATATAAAACAAACGCCAGAGAGGAGTATCTCGTCTTAGCCCTCCAGCTGCCTTTTTGCTTTTTTTTTTTTTTTTTTTATTTTTTTTTTTTTTTACCTCGTAGCATCTGTCTCACCTCTTTTCCCCCTTCCTCTTCTGTATCTTCATCTCAAGTTGTCTTTTTCTTCTCTCCCCTTCTTTCTCCTTTCTCCTCGCTTTCTTTGTTTTTCCCTCTTCCTTTTATGTCATTTCGCCCCACCCCACCCAGCCTCTGTAAGCACGGAAGTAACATCTGCTTATCTCATTTTCTTCTGTTTTCTATCTTCCCTTGTTATCCTTTTCCTATCTCTATCTCTGGCTCCCAGGAAGCATAGCACAACCATGAAAAATGAATCACTCCTCTTGACCCTTCATCCACCTTTGAGCTTTTCGAGTGTCCCTTATCTCATGTCTTTCCTTTTTCCTACCCTTTCCCCACTCTTTTCCTCTCTTTCTTTTCTGCCGTATGCCTCCCTTTTACTAACAACTTTATGTATGTTGGTTTTCTTTTTTGTCCCACTACTATTACCTTTTTGTTGCCTCACAGGAATAATATTTAACCACGATAAGGAATCACTCTTTCAGTCCCTGCACTACCCTCTGTCTTTGAACTCTGTTGCCTTCTGTGTTCCCATATTTTTTTCTTGTTTACCTCTTGTATAGTACTTCGCAAAACCCCTGTTGTGTTCCTTTTCCAACTTCGTGTTTTTCGCGTTTTTTCTTTTCATACTGCTTAGCTAAATATAATACAGAAACAAAAAATGTACTAAACAACTTACCTGGCCAACCCATTTACATATTAGCTTTTTGAATCATCCTTTCGTCTTGTCTCCTCGTTTTTTCTTTATATCCCTTCCTTTCTCCTTCATTTCCCATTTCATTCCACCCACTCCTTTTCCCTTTTTCACATTTATCATTCCTCCTCTTCCTCGCGCCTCTACTTATCTTCTTGACTTCCACATTTTCCTTCCTCAATTTCCCCCCTGCTCATTCCTTTTATTTGATAGTCTGTCTCTTTCGTGCTTCTTCCTCTCTCCCTTCTTCATTTCGAATCTCTGTAACCACCTCTGTCTTGCCCGTTCTCCTTTATTTAGTTGTCATCTTTATTTTCTTGCTATCTTCTGCGAAATGCGGTAAAACCAAGAAAAAGGAATCTCTTCACTTCCACGTTGACACACCTTTTACTTTTATCTCCTTTGTCTCGTATTTTCTCTTATCATCTTTTTGCGTCATTTTGTTTCCCCTTTTACTGTCCATTACCTCCTGCCTCCCGCATTATTATTCTTTCTTCTTTCCTCGTCGTTTCCTCATGTTCCTGATATTGTCCCTCTTGTCTTTAGTAGTCTTTCTACCCCAAAACCATTTTATCAAACTCAGGGTAGACCTCTGTCAGGTTGAAAGGGTTGGAAGCAGTTTATATTAACCCTTTCACTACCTTGATTTTTTTTCGTGTTATTCTTAGCACTGCCAGAGTATGTTCATGTCAGAAAATGAAGAAAACTAACTTACAGTATTGATATTTGTTTTCATACAGGTGAATGTAATCGTCGGGCGGTAGGAAATAAAAACATTTATGATACTGGGGTTTTGAGTGGATAAAGACGACAACAGTTCTCTATTTTTTTTCACCTTATGCTTCAGGGACGAACTTAAAACGTATTAACCTTGTTAACTTTGCACCAAACGTCCCCACCTCTGGCACTGTTCTGCATCACGTCTCCTGCACGTCATGTCTGTATCTTCAGGTTCGTCTATCTATCCTCTTTACTACTAGAGCTTCTTCCTGAAATTAATATAATTGTCTCATGGTTGTCAGAACATGTGGATTTTAATTTTCTTTTATATTCAGTAAAGTCGTAATTAATTGTATCCGAGCAAATTCACTGATAAAGCTTCACACGACTAGGCAGAATTTAGCTGCTGGAGCCCAGTGCGTTTAATGATGCACATTTTTATATACAAACAGTAAATGCCTGAACTTGTTAGTTGTCGACGGGACAAAATTAGAGTGAACAGTATCAGGGGCGGCAGGTTAATTACAGGGGACAGGTGTGTTAGGGAAAAGTGTCAAAGAGGGGGGGGGGGAAGGAGCGGAGGGGAGGACATGGTGAACGAGTATAAGGGGAGAAGGGTGGGTGGGTGTATTAGTGGTTGGAGAGGAAGACAGGGTTGGGTTAGAGGCGGTTTCGAAGGAAGAGAGAGAGAGAGAGAGAGAGAGAGAGAGAGAGAGAGGAAACCAGAGAAATAAGAGAAAGGAGGAAGGGAGAGAGAGTTAACATTTCAGCGGGCAGGCAAGGAGGGAGAGAGGGAGGTCAAGCTGGGACTGAAAAAGTACGCAGTGGGGAAGAAAAGAGGATAAGAATTGACAGAAAATGGATGGGAAGTGAGGAGTAGACTGTAGCACCAGTCGAGCAGGGCAGTACTCCCGAGGTGGATGGAAAGCTGATGACAGGGAGTGCTGGAGCTCCCGTTTCATCAGCCCTCAGGACTAGTTCCTGACCATCCCCCTTTGCTGAACTTTTTCAGTGTCTCAGTTACACAGAGAGTAGGCCAGCATGCTCTCCAGTACAGATTTCTCTATCTATCTTCACCAAACTACATGCACAGTACACACTACACTTCCTATTCAAAATTCACCAAAATGGCGTCAATTCACCCAGCCTCGGAGTCCCCAGGGGGGGGGGACCATAAATGCCCCCGCCATCTGCCCCTCTCCCGGTGACGACTCGAGGTGCCTGGAACCACTGTCTGACTCTCTTCTTCTTCATTTCTGCAACATTCGCGGCCTTTCATCTAACTTTCGCTCTGTTGAGCACCACCTCTCCTCCTCTAAACCTCACCTTCTTTTTCTAACGGAGACTCAGCTGTCTGAGGCAACTGACAGCAAACCCTTTTCTGTATCCTCCTACTTTCTCTATACTCATTTCAAAGCCAAAGGTGGCTGTTGTGTATACATACGCAACGACTTATCTTGCTCTCGTGTTCCTGAACTTGATTCTTCTGAATTCTCCACTCTCTGGCTTCGGCTTTCCTGTCATTCTCTGACTAAATATATCTGTGCTGTTTACTTATCCCCTAATTCTACTGACTATCAAAAATTCTTCGACTATCTTACTTCTACGATGGAACACATTCTGTCCATTTCTCCTTTCTCTGAAATCTCCATTCTTGGAGATTTCAATGTTCACCACCACCTTTGGCTCTCCTCTCCTTTCACTGATCCACCTGGTGAACAAGCCTACATCTTTTCTATCCTTAATGACCTAGAGCAGCTTGTACAGCACCCTACCCGTATCCCTGACCGCCTTGGAGAGAGCTCCAACATACTTGACCTCTTCCTCACAACTAATCCTTCTGCTTACTCTGTTAATCTTTTCTCTCCGTTGGGCTCCTCCGATCACAACCTTATTACCTTAACCTGTCCTATCGCTCCAGTACGGCCTGCGGACCCTCCAGGGAAACGTCGTCTGTGGCATTTTGGAGCTGCGGACTGGGAGGCCCTCAGGCAGTACTTCTTTGATTTTCCCTGGAATGATTATTGCTTCCATGGCCGTGAGCCATCTGAGTGTGCCTTGCACATTACGGAGGTTATTCTCTCGGGCATGGAAGCATACATTCCTTTCTCATATCCTTTGACTAACGCAAGAAAGCCTTGGTTTAATCACGCTTGTTCTAATGCTGTCCGCAACAAGGAGAAGGCCTACAAAAGGTACCGGTGCCAACCCACCCCTGAATCACATAATCTTTACGTTTCTGCCCGGAATCGTGCTAAGTCTGTTCTTCGCTTTACTAAAAATAATTTCATCCATACTAAATGCTCTCAACTCTCCAACTCGAATTCTTCCCGCTCCTTCTGGCACCTTGCCAAAAATCTTTCTAACAACTTTACCTCATCATCCTTCCCTCCTCTTTTCTACTCTGATGGTTCTGTAGCTATTTCTTCTACTGATAAAGCAGATCTCTTCGCACAGACTTTCTCCTCCAATTCCACCTTAGACGATTCCGGTGCTGTTCCTCCATCACTTCCCCCCTCTGACTTCCTCATGGCTGACATTAAAATTTCTTCAGTTGATGTATTTTCTGCCATTACTGGCCTCAATACTAACAAGGCATATGGGCCTGATGGGGTCCCTCCTGTTGTTCTCAAAAACTGTGCTTCTGTGCTTACACCCTGCCTAGGCAAACTATTTCGCCTTTGTCTGTCAACTTGTACCTTTCCTTCTTGCTGGAAGTTTGCTCTCATTCAGCCAGTCCCAAAGAAGGGTGACCACTCCCAACCCTCCAACTATCGTCCAATTGCTTTAACGTCCTGTATTTCAAAAGTTTTCGAGTCAATTCTTAATAAAAAAATTTTAAGGCATCTTTCCTATCACAACCTTCTATCCGATTGTCAGTATGGGTTCCGTCAGGGACGCTCCACTGGCGATCTTCTCACCTACCTTTCAGACTCCTGGTCATCCTCCTTTCGGGACTTTGGCGAAAGCTTTGCCATTGCACTTGACATCTCAAAGGCTTTCGATCGAGTCTGGCATAAATCTTTAATTTCCAAACTGCCCTCCTACGGTTTCTATCCTTCTATCTGTGCCTTCATCGCTAGCTTCCTTTCTGGTCGTTCTATAGCCGCTGTCGTAGACGGCCATCGTTCTTCTCCTAGATCTATCAACAGTGGTGTTCCTCAGGGCTCTGTCCTATCACCAACTCTCTTCCTTTTATTCATCAATGATCTTCTAAGCTGTACATCTAACCCTATCCACTCATACGCTGATGACTCCACCCTTCACCTTTCCATTCGGTTCCCGCAACGCCCATCTCAACAGTTACTTCAAGAAACAAGGGATGAGGCTATGGCACACCTAATGTCTGACTTGGCTCATATCTGACTGGGGTAAAAATAATATGGTTGTCTTTAATGCATCTAAGACTCAGTTCTTACACCTATCAACCCGACAAAATCTTCCACAGGTATACCCACTAATGTTTAATAATATTCAGATTAATCCTGCATCATCCTTGAACATGCTTGGGGTTTCATTTACTCGGGACTTATCTTGGAAAGATCATATTACATCTCTTGTAAAATCTGCTTCCAAGAGATTGGGTGTGCTAAGCCGACTCCGCTCTTTCTTTACCCCTGCACAATTGTTGACTCTATACAGGGGTTTTATCCGCCCCTGTGTGGAGTACAACTCTCATGTGTGGGGAGGCTCCCCACATACAGCTCTTCTCAATAGGGTGGAGTCAAAGGGTTTTCGTCTCATTAACTCTCCTCCTCTTACTGACTCCCTTCAACCTCTGTCTCTTCGCCGCACTGTTGCATCTTTATCTCTTTTCTATCGCTACTTTAATGGTCACTGCTCCTCTGAACTGTCTGCTTGCATTCCTCCACCTCTACGACGGGCGCGTAGCACCCGTCTGGCAGCAAACTCTCATCCCTTTTCTGTCCAACTCTCTAATGCAAGAGTTAACCGTTACTCCCAGTCTTTCATTTATGCAACAGGTCAGCTCTGGAACTGTCTCCCTCTGTCTGTATTTCCTCCTGCCTATGATCTCCAGTCTTTCAAACGTAGTGTGTCCAGGCATCTCAAAATGATCGGATCTTGAATTTGGCTCTCTGTTGTATTTTGTTTTTCTCTTGGAGGGAACTGTCACTGCGGGCTCATGGCCTTTGGTTCCTTCTTCCTCACATAAAAAAAAAAAAAAATAACTTACAACATGACTATTAAGTCTTTGTATCAAATTCTAATAGCCGTAGTTTACAGTAAGGTAGGAATGAGTCTCCTTGGGTACTAGTCAGGTCATCCGTCCAGTCTGGCTACAGCTGGCCATCAACTGATCGGACAAAGCTTACGGATCGTTGTCAGATAAAAACAAACCTACTGTGTTACTAAAACTCAAGCATCCCACACCACCCATCATACCAGCACTCCCATCACTTACTCCAAAACCATCCCAGGTAATGCCACACCACCAGCATAGAACAGGCAACTCCACATGCAACACACACCACCAACCCAGAACAGGCAACTTCACATGCAACACACACCACTAACCCAGAACAGGCAACTTCACATGCAACACACTCCACCAACCCGGAACAGGCAACTTCACATGCAACACACATGCAGCACACACCACCAGCCCAGAACCACTCTACATGCAACACACACCACCAACCCAGAACAGGCAACTCCACATGCAACACACACCACCAACCCAGAACCACTCTACATGCAACACACACCACCAACCCAGAACAGGCAACTCCTCATGTAACACACACCACCAACCCAGAACAGGCAACTCCACATGCAACACACACCACCAACCCAGAACAGGCAACTCCACATGCAACACACACCACCAACCCAGAACAGGCAACTCCACATGCAACACACACCACCAATCTTCTCCAAATATTCCACACTACTGGTATTTTATTAAACACAAAATTTATCCCAATGATGGCACACCAGCAACTGCCACAAAAACGCAGACCAGACACACACCACAAACGTTGCATACCACACCACCGCACTTCCAGTATATATTTCTTCCTACACTTTTCCACTTTATTTTTAGTTATCCTGTCCCTAAAGGTCAGACACCACTTTTCCATAACATAATTACGCTCTAAAATTATATTAAATGACCTACTACTACTGAACCACAGAGCCACAAGCATTACTTTGAGGCACCTATTAACTACATTTGGTCCCCTCCCCCCCCTCTCACCACCACCACCACCACCACACTTAGCCAACCCCCCCTCACCCCCTACACTCTGCCACTTCCTTTTACCAAGTTTACTCTGAAGCGGTAATTACGAAGTTTTAAGAGTTGGTGTTGACTTCCGCCAGCGTTTCCCCGTAGGTTGGCTGGATCAGGTTGCTTTCCCTTACCCGTTCATGCGTGTGGATGCACTTCTGCTGCCTGCCCGCCTCTCCCTTTGCCTCTTTACAACCCGTACTTACTTTTTCACCTCCTTTCCCCCAAATTTCAGTCCTTTTCCTTGGTATATAATTTTCTGCTTCCTACCTTCTTTTTACTCCTTCTCTGCCTACCCTCCTTTCACTTGCCTTCACCACTTCCCATCTTCCATTCTACTTCCATTCCCCCTTCCCTTGTATTTTCTGCCCCCTCTCCCCTCCTCCTTTCTAACTCCTCTTACCTTTCCAACCTCTGCTGCCTCTCTGCTCATACATTCTGCCTTTTGTAATTTCCCCCTTCACACACACACACACACACACACACACACACACACAGCACTGTGTATGTGTACCTTTTTATGTCTGTTTCTCGCGTCGGAACAAATGCCTGATATTAGCATCAACAGAATAGATCCTAGACACTACATTTCCAATATGGTCTTTACCCTTGTGCTTGTATTGGGACGGTGTGTATGAGTGAGGCAGAGGGAGGAGAATGGGATGCGGAGACCGAGAATGAGATGGAGGGATGCGGTGGTGAGTAAATGAGTGTGGGTGGTGTGAGTTGGAGAAAGGGCAGCCTGATGGTGGAGGATACTGGGACATGGAAGTCGTTTTTGGCCAGCCTTGCTTAAGGCATCTAGGTATACAGTAGATAGATAGATGGAGATAGATAGATAAATAGATAAATAAATATACAGTAGATAGATAGACAGAATGCTTGTACTTGTCTTTTCAGCCTACATGAAATAGGTCTTGGATTGCACTTAGTTCATGAGAATTTGATATCATTTCAAAACATCGATTTCTCTCAGCTGCACAACATAGTACAATATTAGCCTGAATTAATCACGTAAGTCGTTTCATAGCAGCAAAAGAATTGAACGAGGTAATTTACAACCCTTGCTGACTCATTAAACTCTTTAGCCGAACAAAACTGAGAGTGTTAGCCCAGCGAAAGTAAATATAGGAAGCCACCAAGAAGAACAACCTTTTGCCTGCTCCTCATACCAATTAATCTGGCCAGGCATGTATGGCAACACTGTTCCTGCCGAGATTCTGGTTGGCTGGAGGTGTTTGGTCGATTTCGTTGTTACTAAAACTGATACTCTCTTTATTACCATATGTGATACTGAGTTTGTCGACCATACAATCGTCAGAAGCAATAAGAAATCCGTTATATACTTAACAACAATGATATTTTCGTTTGAAGATGGAGATATGAGTCAACAAAGTAATTTAACAGTCCAAGTCAAGGTCAGCATTCGAACAGTTCCTTCAGATCTCCGACACTCCTTAATATAAAAGAAAATAAGGAAACCTGGTTAATCTAAGCATTGGTATAACACACATTTAAATTATAAGATCAATCCGCATCCTTAAATCGTGCCACAACTCTGAATAATTTAAAATTCTAATGAAAAGACGAGTTCTCCGGGGAGGAAGGTTTGAAAAAATCACGAAAATCAAAGTAGGCTAAAAGGAAAACTATTTCATTATATCTCCTTTATTATCACAGTACGGACTGATCTTGAAATTTAAATATGTTATACCAATGCTTAGATTAAGCAGGTTTCCTTAATTTTCTGTTATATTATCGAGTGTCGGAGATATAAAGGAATTGTTCGAATGATGACCTTGACTTGGACTGTTATAAAACTTTGTTGACTCATATCTCTATCTTCAAACGCAAATTTAATTGTTGTTAAGTATCATAACGGATTTCTTATTGCTTTTGACGATTGTATTGTCCACAAACCCAGTATCACTTCTGATAATAAAGGAAGTATCGGTTTAAGAAACAACGAAATCGAACAAACACCTCCAGTCAATCAGAATCTCGGCAGGAACAGTGTTGCCATACATGCCTGGCCAGATTAATTGGTATGAGGTATAGTATTTCACTCAACCGAAAACAAATCGTCTTGGATTAGTCTGAATACAGTCCATCATAAGTGTGTGCAGGATCAGGGTTCACAGCCCATCCTGTGTTCCTTTGATTACTTGGCCAGGGTTGGGTTCTGTTAGTCAGGAGGGCACTGTTTTATGGTTCTGTGGATTTGGTGTGTGTGTGTGTGTGTGTGTGTGTGTTTGTGTGTGTGAGAGAGAGAGAGAGAGAGAGAGAGAGAGAGAGAGAGAGAGAGAGAGAATGATGATGATGTTGATTGTGGTTGTGCTGGTGGTGCAGACGTTAGTGATGGTGATGCTGTTGATAGCCACGACGATGATGACTGTATTGATGATGTTATCTAGCAGAGATGCCGTGGATGTGCTAGGGATGGGTGTGTGGCAAAAATAAATATTTATTAATGGATGTGTTAATTGTGTATGTGACAGCTGCAGCTGAATGCAACATTACTTCATAATCTAGCATTATTAACTGACAACAAATATCTGAGGGGGAAATTTGGGTTAGTAAATATTTTTAGGACATGTTGCATTCAGCCAATCATCACCAACCTGTCAGGTGCATCTTCGCCTTATTAAAAAAAAAAAAAAAAAAAAAACCGGAGTATAGTAGATTTTATTCTTCTTGGTGAGTGCCCCGTTATATATTTCGTCATTGAAGGGTTTATCTAACCCTCACAGTTCGAAAAGTGTCTAGAGCTTAGTAAAATTGTCTGCTGAAGAAGGCGTCATTGTACTGATGGAGTTAATAATTGTTAACTATTGTAGCTAAGAAACTCGTATGCGTTACTGTGGTATATTAATGTAAATGTATAAAGAATGATATCAGTCGTAAAGTAACTTTAGTACCCAAATCTCGGGTAATAGGGTAATTTTTATGCATGAGTCCCTGGCGCTATAGCATAGTTATTATGATTGTGGAGTTGCCTCGTTTAACAAAAAATACACTACTAGGTACGGTGCGCTTGTTTTATGGATTGTGTTTAATTGATAGTGTTCTTTTATATCTTTGGGTTATTTACTTGTTAAGTAATGATTCAATTATTAGGCACACACGAGTTTTATAACCTTGGGGTAGTTTTGACTTTAAAACTGCAGTGAACAGTTTGAGTGTTATTTCAGGGTTGCGTAACCGAAGAATTTATTTCATTTATATTTTTATAATTTTCCTCCACAGTAAATAGATTTTTTCGGCTTAGTATTTTTTCCTGTCGCCGTGATGAAATCTTTCCCACATTTGGTGTATCCATATGATGTTATTCAGCCTGAGCGAAACTGTATCGAATTAGTGTTAGATATTGCTTTCCTTTAATCCTCCAGTTCGGTACGTCTCACCTAAATATATTGTATTCTTAATAGGTAGTAAGAGTAAAATAAATAGATGTTCCCAGACTGACGGGGATAATCATTTAAAGAAAGAACCAAAGGCTTAGTCTGTAAAGCTTGCTCTTGTCAGTTAACATTGAGCAAAAATTAAAACAATATTCAAGAGTCGTTAATATCGAGAGGCCTGGACACGTTGCTTTTAGGAGACTGGGAATTGTAAGCAGTGAGCAAGACAAAGTTGATGCCAGAGTAGACAAGTTGCATGCCAGAAATGAGAATACTGGTTGACATTTGTATCGGAGAAATAGGCAGAAAAGAATTGTCTAAATGTCGGCTTTGCTTACATAAGGTGCAAAAAGAGCTGAGAGTTTTCGCTTTAGCACTTTTGTCCACACATGGATAAAAGTGGCTGATGGTAGCAAAACAAACAAACAAAAATATATTAGCTACGAGGAGGTTATTTGTAATCCCGTTCGTACAAAATGTCTTCCTTGGGCTGAATGAAGTAGTTTAACGATAGCAGGAATAAATTGTACTTTTCAGTTTTTTTTTTTTTTTTTTTTTTTTCCTAGCAAGAAGAACTATTACTTTTCATATCATTTTTTCCCTTCTCCCTTTGGTGCTGAATGAAAGGACTCCAATGAGCTAAATAAAGTCGTCTGACCGTAGCAAGAAATAAATAGAATAAACATAACATAAAAATATGAGGTTGTTATAACATACGGCAGGTTTTCAACTAAGCTTAATAAAGTCGACTGATGGTAGACAGAATAAAAGGGAAAATTCGTGTTAGGGATACTAGTGTAGAGGCCAATAGTGTGTGATGTTTTCTGATGCTGTTACTACGAGAAGTGTTCCTGTGCTGAGCAACATCGTCTGAGGGCAACAAGACACACAAGATTGGCTGTCATAGCGGTTAACATCTTCTGTCCAACGACGTACTATTTATCATTGCATTGTTCTTCCTTCCTTCGGAACATATTATCAATCTTAGGAGAGACTTTTGGAACTGGAGGGGTAACACTCAGCCTTCATTAACCCTTCCGGTACTGTGGCAGTCTCCCAAGCTGAATAGAGGCGTATGAAACGAGCAATAATAAAACAAAATTACTTATCCATCATTAGGTTGAAGGGGACGTTTGTAACGCCTTTACAACGAGAAGTCATCCAAGAGGTAAACCAATTCGTGACTGTAGCAAAAATAAGTCGTCGTGGAAGGTGGTAGGTAATGTGTTAGTGTTGTGAAGTTCTTCTTTAATGCAAAGAAATAAGAAAGAGACTGAAAACACCGGAAAAAAAGAATCTTTACTGCGTGACTGTAGCAGGAATGACATAGAAATCCTTCAGTACCAAAGGCCTCCTAAGCTGAATAAAAATCGCCTCACTCCAGCAAGAACAAGACAGAAATTTTGTACTTTGACAAGTTTTCCAAAAACTGAACAAAATAATTTCGTAGCAGTAAGGGAAAAAAGTAGACATCGTACTCACGGTGCTGTTTGATATCGAGTTGTATACGTATTCCCGGATTACGTTTGTACTTTTTGTAACTTTTACAAGATTATTCTTAAATGGTAGTAATTTACCTGTGCTGGTGGGTAGATAAGTAGGTGGGTAAATATATCAGTGTGAAAGTCAGTAGATAGGTATTTCTTTGGTGTGGTTGGTAGTTAGGCAAATTTATTGTTTTGGTTGGCATATAAGTAGGTAGGTTGGTAAGTAGGTAAGTAATTTTGTTGTTTAGGCTGATAAGCAAGTAGGTATACAATGGAAGGAGAGAAGTGCGTTGATGGATTAGTATGATAGAAGGTAGGAATGTAGGTACGTAGGTAGGTTGGCAGCTTGCTAGATAGGTATGTACCTAAGTACTTGGGTAGGTAAGTAGGTTGACAGGTTAATTATTCGGTAGGTATTCAGTCTTGTCAGTAGGTAGTACTGTAGGTAATTTTGCTGTTTCGTTAGGTAGGTAGGTAGATCAGTAAAGAGCCAGGCGGAAGGTAAGTTGGTAGGCGAGTAAGTTGGTACATAGGTAATAGATAAATAGGTAGGTAAGTATGTCGGTATGTTGTATCTTGGGTGGGGGGGGGGCAAGATTGCGGGTTTGAGCTCAGATGATATTAACAGTAAACATGTTATTCTTGGGTTAAGTTCACGTTATTGAAAGATTGTTTTCCTTTCGTATTCCACAAGTATGAGAAGAGCATAGTACGTGATTTTTCAGCTTAGTATTTAAATGATGAAAAATTAGTAATTTCGGGCCTTTTTTATAGAATTACTTCTGCCATTTCCGACAAGAATCAAGGTTTATTTTTGCCGGTAATTTTGAGTGTATTGTTAAGATTAGATCATAAAACATTTGAGTATTTTCATTAGAGCCTGTAAGCTAAACTTCTATAAATATTATTCGTGGATCCGGTTGGCTATATTATCCATCATCATCCAGACCTACTTTCCCATCCCAAAGTGGGGTGGGCTAGGGTCCAGAGAGCCAGAAAAAAAAAAAAATGATGAAATGAGATTCTTACGCAAGTTTGCCCAATTCAGTGAGCACACTTCCCTCGCCATTCAAAATTCTAACCTTGTGCTAAAGCTATAAATTATAAATACTAGTTGAATATTATTGTGGATCCTTTAAACTACACGTGTCCCAATAAGTATCTGCTGATCGTTTTCACAATGTGTGCTGTTGCTGTTTGCGTTTGTCGTAAGAGACCTCTCACTCACTCGATGTACAGATACCGTATGGTATTTCGGCACAGTGTGACAAGCCCAGCGGTGTCATATAATCCAGAAATTTACTACGTTGGCTGGTAACCATATCACTGACAAATAAATGTCTAGTGGTGCAGTAGATTAAGGCGCCCCAACAGGATGCAGATCATCAGTGCTTAGTCCACAAAGGATTGGTTATTGCTTCCCTAACGACACACAAGGGACAGTGACTGTTTTGCTGTCACCTGCCGTAATTGTGACCTGCCCTCAACAACAATACTAAGTCCTTGATGCATGACAATCGCTGAGTCTTATTTATGCCTGTGAGGTAAGAATGGGCCTCCTTTTTTGCCTGTCAGATCAATCCATCCTGACTACACTTGACCCTCAGCTCCACTGATGTGGATTAAAATCTTCAGATTAGAACAAACGCGATGCCGTCACCATGGCCAGCAAGTCCAGAGTCTGATTAGCCTGTGCTCGGACTCCACATCATTCCGTTATTTGGTTCTGTTGTTGCCACCAAGTGTTGTAAATGGCATCCTGGGTTACAGGAATACATTAGGCTTGTCACTCAGGGTAGTCATCTAAGGAAAAAGACGGCAGCACTACATCAGGTGAGTGAATAATGGGCGCCACCGCTTTAATGGATGTAAAGTGCCTTGACTGATCTAAATCGCCTGATTGATTTTGAATGAGTGTGAACTGATTCCTATAGGGTTATTTGAAGATGCGGGGCTTGGATTGATCTTATGTGGCCTGGATGGATTTAAAGCGACTCGAAGGGACCTAATTGGATACGAATTTACATAACTCATCTCAAGTTAGAAATAAAACTTGGAGTTACAGATTTGGATGCAAAGGTGCCTACAATATGGGTCTAATTTGGTAACTGGAATCAAAAGGAAGCACCTGAAGTGACCTAATTAGACCAGAAAGGGTATGAGAGACCTGAAAGGAGATGAAGGTGTTGACACGGACCACTGGATTTATTTATTGCCAGTCAGACCATGCATAAAAGATGATCCTAGTTACGCCATGCAATAAAATAATAAGTCATTATGCTGATGTCACTGCTGGCCGACGGTTTTGCCGGCGTGACATAGGTACACGGTTGACGAATGCGCTTGCATATATTATTCTTTCTACCGTCAGAGGACTTAATCAGACTTTGGAAAGACCTCTCTCGGGTTGAAAGAGCTAGTAACAGTTTTCATTAATCATCTCACTACCTTGACGTCCTTTTATTTATTATTGATACCGCCAGACGATTACATCCACGGCAAGAAACAAAAAGAAAATGAAGATTCTTGTGCTGTAAATAATGTAGCCTGAAGTGAGACAGTCTGTAAATCGTTTAGGAGTTTTTTGCAGCTGAATATTGTCGTTTGCCGGTACCAAGAATAAAATAATAAAGATGCTTGGGGTCTGGATGGGATATGACCTAGAGCAGCTTGTACAGCACCCTGCCCGTATCCCTGACCGCCTTGGAGAGAGCTCCAACATACTTGACCTCTTCCTTACAACTAATCCTTCTGCTTACACTGTTAATCTTTTCTCTCCGTTGGGCTTCTCCGATCACAACCTTATCACCTTAACCTGTCCTATCGCTCCGGTACGGCCTGTGGACCCTCCAAATAAACGTCGTGTGTGGCACATTGGAGCTGCGGATTGGGAGGCCCTCAGGCAGTACTTCTTTGATTTTCCCTGGAATGATTATTGCTTCCATGGCCGGGAGCCATCTGGGTGTACTTTGCGCATTACGGAGGTTATTCTCTCGGGCATGGAAGCATACATTCCTTTCTCAAATCCTTTGACTAATACACGAAAGCCTTGGTTTAATCACGCTTGTTCTAATGCTGTCCTCAACAAGGAGAAGGCCTATAAAAGGTACCGGAGCCAACCCACCCCTGAATCACATCTTTTATACGTTTCTGCCTGGAATCGTGCTAAGTCTGTTCTTCGCTCTGCTAAAAATAATTTTATCCGTACAAAATGCTCTTAACTCTCTAACTCGAATTCTTCCTGCTCCTTCTGGCACCTTGCCAAAAACCTTTCTAACAACTTAACCTCATCATCCTTCCCTCCTCTTTTCTACTCTGATGGCTCTGTAGCTATTTCTTCTACTGATAAAGTAGATCTCTTCGCTTAGACTTTCTCCTCCAATTCCACCTTAGACGATTCCGGTGCTGTTCCTCCATCACTTCCCCTCTCTGACTTCCTCATGGCTAACATTAAAATTTCTTCAGCTGATGTATTTTCTGCCATCACAGGCCTCAATACTAATAAGGCATATGGGCCTGATGGAGTCCCTCCTGTTGTTCTCAAGAACTGTGCTTCTGTGCTTACACTCTGCCTAGGCAAACTCTTTCGCCTTTGTCTATCAACTTGTACCTTTCCTTCTTGCTGGAAGTTTGCTCTCATTCAGCCAGTCCCAAAGAAGGGTGACCATTCCCAACCCTCTAACTATCGTCCAATTGCTTTAACATCCTGTATCTCAAAAGTTTTCGAGTCTATTCTTAATAGAAAAATTTTAAGGCATCTTTCCTATCACAACCTTCTTTCTGATCGTCAGTATGGGTTCCGTCAGGGACGCTCCATTGGCGATCTTCTCACCTACCTTTCAGACTCCTGGTCATCCTCCTTTCGGGACTTTGGCGAAAACTTTGCCATTGCACTTGACATCTCAAAGGCTTTCGATCGAGTCTGGCATAAATCTTTAATTTCCAAACTGCCCTCTTACGGTTTCTATCCTTCCATCTGTGCCTCATCTCTAGCTTCCTTTTTGGTCGTTCTATAGCCGCTGTTGTAGACGGCCATCGTTCTTCTCCAAGATATATTAACAGTGGTGTTCCTCAGGGCTCTGTCCTATCACCAACTCTTCCTTTTATTCATCAGTGACCTTCTAAGCTGCACATCTAACCCTATCCACTCATACGCTGATGACTCCACCCTTCACCTTTCCATTCGATTCCCACAACGTCCATCTCAGCAGTTACTTCAACAGGCAAGGGATGAGGCTATGGCACACCTAAGTCTGACTTCGCTCGTACCTCTGACTGGGGTAAAAATAATCTTGTTTTTAATGCATCATAGACTCAGTTTTTGCACCTATCAAACCGACAAAATCTTCCACAGGTATACCCACTAATATTTAATAATCTTCAGCTTAATCCTGCATCATCCTTGAACATGCTTGGGATTTCATTTTCTCGGGACTTATCTTGGAAAGATCATATTACATCTCTTGTAAAATCTGCTTTCAAGAGATTGGGTGTGCTAAGCCGACTCCGTCCCTTCTTTACCCCTGCACAATTGTTGACTCTATACAGGGGTTTTATCCGCCCCTGCATGGAGTACAACTCTCATGTGTGGGGAGGCTCCCCCACATAAAGCTTTTCTCAATAGGGTGGAGTCAAGGGCTTTTCGGCTCATTAACTCTCCCCCTCTTACTGGCTCCAACCTCTGTCTCTTCGCCGCATTGTTGCATCTTTATCTCTTTTCTGTCGTTACTTCAATGGTCACTGTTCCTCTGAACTGTCTGCATGCATTCCTCCACCTCTGTGACGGGCGCGTAGCAAATTACCAAACGAAATGTGAAAAAAAAAAAAGAAAACTCATGTAACCCTGTCCTTAATGTAGAAGATGTGGCAGCATCAGATCATGTTCGATTGGATGAATATTGGGGGTAGTGTGCGAATTGACCATGCGTCAGTACGTCGTCTGCTCTGCTGAAGTTTGGCTAAACATTCCAGCCGACGTGGGTAATATTAAAGAGATACAGATAGTCCTTAAACACTAGTATATTGTTGCAAATTGTATTAATAAAATTTTACAGTAACTTTCTTCTAATATATATATATATATATATATATATATATATATATATATATATATGAAGACAGTGAACCAATGAACCACAAGTTAATGCAACAACACTGCGAAGGAATTTTTGAAGTAACGGGCTAAATAATTGTATTAGGCTCCAATAATATCTGCTGCTCTAAGAAAAATCTTTCCCTTCGAGCAGGTCACGAGGGTAAGAAATTAAAAAAAAACAGCAGTTCAGCAATGTATTTCCTTTCCATACCTCTACAAGGGAAGGAAATGTTTAAGAATACAGGTATCATTTTTTACAGCCTCCCCTTGCCACCCCCTATCCGTCCTGCGTGGTCCCATGGGCGCCTCTGCACAACACTCTGCACCACTGCATCAATAAACACTGTGCCTCTGTGACACTGTGTATGCAGGGGATCATTATCTGTCACTCTGTCTTGTCATTAGCCATGCCATTCATTTTTTTTATTACCTCCAGCAAAACAGAGCTGATCGAGCTCACCTCGCTTGGCCTACATCAGGACATCATACGGCCCTCGTCATTTACCAGCTTAGGTTCGGGTTAGGCGAAGTCACAGATGACTCGTGCCCCACTTGTAGATCAGATCCACACAACATGACACACACAACAGAGCACTGCACAGCACACGCCACACTAAGATGTAGACACAACATCCTTGGTTTAGGGAACCTATGGGACGACCCCATAGGGACAGTTGTCTACCTGTGGTCGACGGGTCTGCTTGGCTTGGCAGATCGAGGTTGAGCAGCAAAATTTCCCCAGTTGACTGATACCCAGTTTTTGTCCATTATCGCCTAGTTAGCTGTTGTTTTGTGTTATTATGTTGTGTCCATTGCCATCAAATAATGTCCAGTGTCACTCAGCTCAGACTAGTGACTCCCAGTTCTATACATTTTGGTTCAGTGCTAATCGGCTCGGTCTCATGCCATCCAGTTTTAGCCTTCATTAGACAGTTTAGTTCATTACCACTTAGTTGTGTCCATTGTTAGACAGTTTTGTCCTGAGTCACTTTGTTTTGTCCATTGTTATTTATGTTCACCACCACCCAGTTGTGTCTGTTGTTATCCAGTTTAGTCCATTGCAACCTGTTTATATTTGTTGTTATCCAGTGTTGTCCAGCGCCACCAGTAATTCCGCTGTCAGCCAGTTGTGTCCTCAGTGTCCCAGTTGTGTCCAGTGACGTGGCGGGCGTGTGGTAATGTAATACAACGCCCATCAAGCCCCATAATCCTCGTTACAATTTTTTTTGGACCACGGAAAAATTTACATGTATACGTAGCCCACATTAATGTAATTATGCAATTAAGGTGTAAAGAAGCAGCGGCACGAGGGGTGGGGTGGGAGGCTGGTAGTATGTTACACGGAGTTTTTTTTTTTTTTTTTTTTTTTTTTTTTTTTGATGGGCGGTATTGTGGCTTATCCTCCCCGCTGAGCTGATAGTTTAAAAATATATTTAATTACAATACCATGATTCAGTGGAATAATTATTGAATTGCAGCATAGTGGCTAGTAGTACAAAAGCTTAGGGCAGGCCTGGTGGTGGTGATGGTGGTGTTGGAGAGCTTAAGGGGTGACTGAATTATTAAACGTTGACTGTTTCCAGTTCTTTCACCTGAAGGAAACTGCGTGGTGTTAGCATAAATAATATCCCAGCGTAGGGAAAGGGGTTGCCCGAGACGTGGGTTACTCTGAGTCTAACCTTGGAGGGCAGAAGTTTTCCTCACCAGAGTGAACTCTATTCATGCTAACTAAAATTTAATACAAAATTAGATCCTGCCTTCTGAGAGATTGGGATGAGCTCTTGTCAACAGAGGCTTAATCTGTAGAGGACAAAGTTTCCCCTCACTTGAACAGCATTGTGTGATGGAAGCAAAAATGAGAAACTGTAGCCTACCATAAACAAAGTAATGTACTTTAAAGAAAACTTTTTTTTTTTTGGTTACCTGCAAAAACAATAAGCACAATCATTGCGTCGGTAAGTTTGCTGGGAACTGTTTTTAATTCCGCTATTGGAAAATTTCCGTCAGTTGAAGAATATCGTCCGTCGCTAACCAAAATAATATAACCTACACATGTCTACAACATCTAAAAGTACATACAGCAGAGAAACAGTAATTCAATCGCCATCTCCACCATTTTGGTGTTGTTGCAAAATTATAACTGGTGGTGTTTTAGTGGAGGTGTGAGGTTTGGACTCTCTCTCTCTCTCTCTCTCTCTCTCTCTCTCTCTCTCTCTCTCTCTCTCTCATGCAAGCATACGCGCGATCTTGCAGTTTTTCTTCAGTTCGTGGATACATTTGTGGGTATCGTATATGTTGAAGTTTTTTTTTTTTTTTTTTTTTTTTTTTTTTTTTTGAGAGGCCACTTCCAGGCAGAGTAAATTTGCCTGAGAGTACTAAGAGTAATGTAATTAAGAATACTGTGTGTGTCAGGGTGATGCTATGAAAAGTGTTATATTACCGGGTATTGGTTGTTGCATTAGTATGGGTAGACTGGTGGTAGATCATGTATTTTTTTAAAGAGTTTGTCATACCTTGCAGTAGTAAACGTTTTAGCTGAGGTAGACTGGTATATAGCTTTAGTTCGATTTTTTTGTGTTTTATAGTATACTGTTTTTACAGTTACCTCAGCTGTGATTGTTATCAGCTTCCGCGTTTTCTCCGTGGCAGCGAAAGATCTCTTATGCACGCTGCAAATGTGTGTTTGATGATAGCAACAGTGAATCAAGAGGTCATCGTCTTGAAGGGGTTAAGCAACAGTGAATCAAGAGGTCATCGTCTTGAAGGGGTTAAGCAACAGTGAATCAAGAGGTCATCGTCTTGAAGGGGTTAAGCAACAGTGAATCAAGAGGTCATCGTCTTGAAGGGGTTAAGCAACAGTGAATCAAGAGGTCATCGTCTTGAAGGGGTTAATGAAGAGTTTCTGATCCTTTGTCGTAAGTGTGTCGTTAAGCCTAAGGTAATTAACATATCAGGCAGCAACAGGAATACAATACAATACATCATACAGAAGGGTTAGCACTGGCCAGTATTTCGTTGTATGCTTAAAACATTATCGGGTCTATTAATATTCAAGTAGTAATTAATTATATTATTCCTGTTGATCAGTGATTAAACTGCTTTTAGCTTCAGGTGATCATTCATTACCACACGTCAAGTGAGAATGTTCTCTGCTATTCTTCAGTGGGCTGT